>NC_087397.1:16885000-16892500 GCF_031307605.1 Tribolium castaneum
TTCGTTAATTCATTGTTACAAACAAGAAACCTTACATCAAAGTAACTGAAAACCCCTTATTCAGGCACAGAAATTCGAATTACGTTTCAGTCTGGACAAAAACTACTTACTTTAGACGATCCTTTGTTTTGAATACAAAAACTTACATTAAAAAGATTAAAAACGTCTTATTCTGGCTGAAAACTGCAAATTATATATTACTCTAGATAAAAGCAATTTATCCTGATTACTCCTTTACTTAGAATAGAGTAAACTTGTATAAAACTTAATGAAAACTTTAAATTTCGTCTCAAAGAAATAATTTACATTATAGTTTCGACCAGCACTGTTTATTTCAAACGATTTTATGATTCGAAACTAATGAACTTTTATGGGGCAGATGCAAAACCACATATTACCATATAAAGCGTTGTTTTAAAGCAAGTTATTACCTTTTGCAACAAGAAATTTCACGTCAAAAAAACTGAAAACTTCGTACCCATGCACAAATATCGAATTACATATCAGTTTAGGCAAATACAGCTTATTTTAAACGATTCCTTGCTATAAACAAGAAAAATTTTATCAAACATATTGAAAACGTCTTATTCTCGAAAATAAGAGCAAATTATGTATCAGTTTTAACAAAAGCGGATTACACTGTTTGATTCTATGCTTAGAGTAGAGTAAACTACTATAAAACGTAATGAAAACTCTATATTCAAGCTCAAAAAACAAATTACGTTATAGTTTTGACAAAAAAAATTATTTCGGACGATTACATACTTCGAAGTAAGCAAACTTTACTTGAACAAGTGCAAAAGCTAATACTTTGCTTTAAAATAACGATTTATGTGGTAATATGGTATTTTGCATCTGTCCTATAAAAATTTACTCGTTTCTGTGCCTGAATAAGGGGTTTTCAGTTACTTTGATGTAAGGTTTCTTGTTTGTAACAATGAATTAACGAAAATAATTGGTTTTTATCCTAACTGTGGCATGAATAGTTTGTAAAAGGCGAAATAAGATGTTTTTCCTCTGTTCAGTGAAAGTTTACTCGTTTCAAAGCATGGAACCGTTTGAAATTAACAGCTCTCGTTAAGACTATAACGCAAATCTTTTGTTTTGTGCTAAAATAAGACGTTTTTAGTCAGTTTGATATAAGTTTTCTTGTTCAAAGCAAAATATTGTCGAAAATCAACTGTTTTTGTCTAAACTGATACAAAATTCGGTGGTTTGTGTCCGAATACAAAGTTTTCAGATTCTTTAATGTTAGGTTTGTTGCTTCTAACAAAGAATCAACGAAAATATTTTGTTTTAATACAAACTGCAATATAAAATGTCTTTATAGGACAAAACATGATGTTTGGCATCTGTTTAATAAAAATTTACTCGTTTGGAAGCATAGAATCATTCCAAATAAGCTATTCTCGTCGAAACTATAATGTAATTAGTATTTTGTGCTAGAATACAGCGTTTTTGTTAGATTTATTAACAATTTTGTCTATTTTAAGCAATGAAACGAATAGGATTAGCTGCCTTTATCCAAAGTGATACATAAATTGCTCTTTTATGCCAGATTAATACGTTTTTAGTCTGTTCGATGTAAGTTTTCTTGTTCAAAGCAAAAGATCGTCTAAAATAAGCCGTTTTTGTTTGAACTGATGAACAATTCAGACTGAGAGACAACAAAAATAATTTGTTTTAATCCAAACAGATACTTTTTGACCCTATAAGAGTCCTATAAGAGTCCGAGATACGCCGCTCTCGTCAAGTCTAGAACGTAATTCGTTTTTTTGTGTCAGAATACGACGTTTTCTGTCTGTTTAATTTAATTTTTTAATAATAATAATAATAATAATAATAATAATAATAATAACAATAATAATAATAATAATAATAATAATAATTATAATAATAATAATAATAATAATAATAATAATAATAATAATAATAATAATAATAATAATAATAATAATAATAAAAATAATAATAGTAATAAAAGTAAGCTTAGTTTTCTAAGCAAAAATGAAGCTTATTTTGTGTGTTATATGAGCGTTTTCTAATTTCTATGCAAGAAATCATCTGTGATCAGCTTTTAGGCAAGAAATTGTCTAAAATTAATAACTCATTTTAAAACTGGTATAAAAACATTTACTATACAAAAGTTAATAATAATAATAATAATAATAATAATAATAATAATAATAATAATAATAATAATAATAATAATAATAATAATATTAATAATAATAATAATAATAGTAATAGTAACCAATGTAATAATAATAATAATAATACTTTTAATAAATAAAAATGAAGCTTATTTTGTGTTATCTGAGCGTTTTCTCATTTCTATGCAAGAGATCATCTGTGATCTGTGTTTTTAGGCAAGAAATTGTCTAAAATTAATAACTCATTTTAAAACTGGTATAAAAACATTTACTATACAAAAGTTATAATCGGTTTTTAATAATAATAATAATAATAATAATAATAGTAATAATAATAATAAAAATAATAGTAATAATAATAATAATAATAAAAATAATAATAATAATAGTAGTAATAAAAGTAAGCTTAGTTTTCTAAGCAAAAATGAAGCTTATTTTGTGTTATATGAGCGTTTTCTCATTTCAATGCAAGAGATCATCTGTGATCTGTGTTTTTAGGCAAGAAATTGTCTAAAATTAATAACTCATTTTAAAACTGGTATAAAAACATTTACTATACAAAAGTTAATAATAATAATAATAATAATAATAATAATAATAATAATAATAATAATAATAATAATAATAATAATAATAATAATAATAATTTTAATAATAATAATAATAATAATATTAACAATAATAATAATAATAATAATAATGATAATAATAATAATACTTTTAATAAGGAAAAATGGAGCTTATTTTGTGTTACATGAGCGTTTTCTCATTTCTATGCAAAAGATCATGTGTGATCTGTGTTTTTAGGCAATCTAAGCCATTTTATAGTTTTTAATATTTAACAAAAATTTGCTTTAAAATAAAATGTTTGAAAAACTGAAATTGAACTAAATTAATTGTGTCTAACACTTTAGTAGAGGAAAAAGGAGAAGACATAAAAGTCACTAAAGTCTTTGAGTTGTCTCTAGTCGTCATATTAATAACAATAACATTTATAATAACAATACTAGTAGTACTAAATTTGCTTATATGCAAGCGCTTAATTAAGATAACAGTTTTTTTGTTTTTTGCTTATATCTCGAAAACAGTTACTCCTATCAATTTTTACCATTTCACCAAAATTAAAGGTGAAAAAATTTCCTACAAAATAGTTATTTGCATTTTTCATGTAGAATTAACCATAAGCGAGATATAAGTTTGAATATAATTAATAATTAAAAATGAGTTTTAACAGAAAATGTCTTGTGATTTAAAATACACTTAATTTATTGGGTCCAATACTTAATTAGAGAAAAATGGAGGTCTCAAACATTGAAAACTGAATTACATTTTTGTTCAGTAACTGTCGTCGAAGACGAAAATGCAGCATTTACAAACGACTCTAAAAACTTCAGTGACTTATGTCTTCTCCATTTTCCACTACTAAAGTGTTAGACACAATTAATTTAGTTTAATTTCAGTTTTTCAAACATTTTATTTTAAAGCAAATTTTTGTTAAATATTATTTATATCCAACTCTATAACTCGCTTATGGTTGGTCCTACAAGAAAAATGCAAATAACTATTTTGTAGGAAATTTTATCAGCTTTAATTTTGAATAAAAGATAAAAATTGATAGGAGTAACTGTTTTCGAGATATAAGCAAAAAACCAAAGTGAAAACTGTAAGTTACTGAACAAAAATGTGATTTAGTTTTCAATGTTGGAGACGAAGACGAAAATGCAGCATTTACTGTCACCTCTTTTTTCTTTTAATTAAGTATTGGATCCAATAAATTAAGTGTATTTTAAATCACAAAACATTTTCTGTTAAAGCACATTTTTTTTAATTATTAATTATTTTCAAACTTATATCTCGTTTATGGTTAGTTCTACATGAAAAATGCAAATAACTATTTTGTAGGAAATTTTATCAGCTTTAATTTTGGTGAAAAGGTAAAAATTGATAGGAGTAACTGTTTTCGAGATATAAGCAAAAAACAAAAAAACTGTTACCTTAATAAAGCGCTTGCATATAAACAAATTTAGTACTACTAGTATTGTTATTATTAATGTTATTGTTATTAATGTGATAACTAAAGACAACTCTAAGACTTTATTGACTTTTATGTCTCCTCCTTTTTCCTCTACTAAAGTGTTAGACACAATTAATTTAGTTTAATTTCAGTTTTTCAAACATTTTATTTTAAAGCAAATTTTTGTTAAATATTTATATCTAACTCTATAACTCGCTTACGGTTGGTCCCACAAAAGAAATGCATTTAACTATTTTGTAGAAAATTTTATCAGCATTAATTTTGAAAGAAAGATAAAAATTGATAAGAGTAAATGTTTTCAAGATATAAGCAAAAAACCAAAGTGAAAACTTTTACAGTTACTGAACAAAAATGTAATTCAGTTTTCAATGTTTGAGACGAAGACGAAAATGCAGCATTTACAAACGACTCTAAAAACTTCAGTGACCTTTCTGTCACCTACTTTTTCTTCTACTAAAGTATTGGACGCAATAAATTAAGTGAATTTTAAATCACAAGACATTTTCCGTTAAAGCACATTTTTTTTTAATTATTAATTATTTTCAAACTTATATCTCGCTTATGGTTAGTCTGAAACTGACTCTGAAGACTTTGGTGACTTTTATGTCTTTTTCTTTTTCCTCCACTAAAGTGTTAGACCCAATTAATTTAGTTTAATTTCGGTTTTTCAAACATTTTATTTTAAAGCAAATTTTTGCTAAAGATTATTTATATCTAACTCTATAACTCGCTTATTGTTGGACCTACAAAAGAAATGCAATTAACTATTTTGTAGAAAATTTTATCAGCTTAAATTTTGAAAGAAAGATAAAAATTGAAAGGAGCAACTGTTTTCGAGATATAAGCAAAAAACCAAAGTGAAAACTGTTACAGTTACTGAACAAAAATGTAATTCAGTTCTCAATGTTTGAGACGAAGACAAAAATGCAGCATTTAAAATCGACTCTGAAGACTTCAGTGACTTATATGTCACCTCTTTTTTCTTCTAATAAAGTATTGGACCCAATAAATTAAGTGTATTTTAAATCACAAGACATTTTCTGTTAAAGCACTTTTTTTTTAAATATTAATTATTTTCAAACTTATATCTCGCTTATGTTTAGTCCTACATGAAAAATGCAAATAACTATTTTGTAGGAAATTTTATCAGCTTTAATTTGGTAAAAAGATAAAAATTGATAGGAGTAACTGTTTTCGAAATATAAGCAAGAAACCAAAAAACTGTTACCTTAATTAAGCGCTTGCATTAAGAAATCTTCAGAGTCGTTTTTAAATGCTGCATTTTCGTCTTCGTCTCAAACATTGAAAACTGAATTACATTTTTGTTCAGGAACAGTTACAGTTTTCTTATTGGTTTTTTGCTTATATCTCGAAAACAGTTACTCCTATCAAATTATTTTATCTTTTTTCCAAAATTAAAGCTGATAAAATTTCCAACAAAATAGTTATTTACATTTTTTTTGTAGGACCAACCATAAGCGAGTTATAGAGTTGGATATAAATAATCTTTAACAAAAATTTGCTTTAAAATAAAATGTTTGAAAAACCGAAATTAAACTAAATTAATTGGGTCTAACACTTTAGTAGAGGAAAAAGGAGGCGACGTAAAAGTCACCAAAGTCTTCAGAGTCGTTTTTAATCGTCATATTAATAACAATAACATTAATAATAATAATACTAATAGTACTAAATTTGCTTATATGCAAGCGCTTAGTTAAGGTAACAGTTTTTTGGTTTCTTGCTTATATCTCGAAAACAGTTACTCCTATCAATTTTTATCTTTTTTTCGAAATTAAAGCTGATAAAATTTCCCACAAAATAGTTATTTGCATTTTTATGTAGGACAAACCATAAGCGAGTTATAGAGTTGAATATAAATATTCTTTAACAAAAATTTGTTTTAAAATAAAATGTTTGAAAAACCGATATTACACTAAATTAATTGGGTCTAACACTTTAGTAGAGGAAAAAGGAGATGACATAAAAGTCACCAAAATCTTCAGAGTTGTTTTTAGTACTAAATTTGCTTATATGCAAGCGCTTAATTAAGGTAACAGTTTTTTGGTTTCTTGCTTATATCTCGAAAACAGTTACTCCTATCAATTTTTATCTTTTTACTAAAATTAAAGCTGATAAAATTTCCTACAAAATAGTTATTTGCATTTTTCATGTAGGACTAACCATAAGCGAAATATAAGTTTGAAAATAATTAATATTTATAAAAAGTGCTTTAACAGAAAATGTCTTGTGATTTAAAATACACTTATTTTATTAGGTCTAATACTTTATTAGAAGAAAAAGGAGGTGACATATAAGTCACTGAAGTCTTCAGAGTCGATTTTAAATGCTGCATTTTCGTCTTCGTCTCAAACATTGAAAACTGAATTACATTTTTGTTCAGTAACAGTTACAGTTTTCATATTGGTTTTTTGCTTATATCTCGAAAACAGTTACTCCTATCAATTTTTATCTTTCTCTTAAAATTAAAGCTGATAAAATTTCCTACAAAATAGTTATTTGCATTTTTCTTGTAGGACCAACCATAAGCGAGTTATAGAGTTGGATATAAATAATATTTAACAAAAACTTGCTTTAAAATAAAATGTTTGAAAAACTAAAATTAAACTAAATTAATTGTGTCTAACACTTTAGTAGAGGAAAAAGGAGAAGACATAAAAGTCACTAAATGTTTGAGAGTCGTCTTTAGTCGTCATATTAATAACAATAACATTAATAATAATAATACTAATAGTACTAAATTTGCTTATATGCAAACGCTTAATTAAGGTAACAGTTTTTTGGTTTCTTGCCTATATCTCGAAAACAGTTACTCCTATCAATTTTTATCTTTTTTTCAGAATTAAAGCTGATAAAATTTCCTACAAAATAGTTATTTGAATTTTTCATGTAAGACTAACCATAAGCGAGATATAAGTTTAAAAATTATTAATATTTAAAAAAAAAGTGCTTTAACAGAAAATGCCTTGTGATTTAAAATACACTTAATTTATTGGGTCCAATACTTTATTAGAAGAAAAAGGAGGTGACATAAAAGTCGCTGAAGTCTTCAGAGTCGATTTTAAATGCTGCATTTTCGTCTTCGTCTCAAACATTGAAAACTGGATTACATTTTTGTTCAGTAACTGTAACAGTTTTCACTTTGGTTTTTTGCTTATATCTCGAAAACAATTACTCCAATCAATTTTTATCTATCTTTCAAAATTAAAGCTGATAAAATTTCCTACAAGATAGTTATTTGCATTTTTCATGTAGGACTAACCATAAGCGAGATATAAGTTTGAAAATAATTAA
>NC_087397.1:16897500-16915000 GCF_031307605.1 Tribolium castaneum
ACTGTTTATTTCAAACGATTTTATGATTCGAAACTAATGAACTTTTATGGGGCAGATGCAAAACACATATTACCATATAAAGCGTTGTTTTAAAGCAAATTATTACCTTTTGCAACAAGAAATTTCACGTCAAAGAAACTGAAAACTTCGTATCCATGCACAAATATCGAATTACGTATCAGTTTAGGCAAATACAAATTATTTTAAACGATTCCTTGCTATAAACAAAAAAAATATAATCAAACATATTGAAAACGTCTTATTCTCGAAAATAAGAGCAAATTATGTATCAGCTTTAACAAAAGCGGATTACTCTGTTTGATTCTATGCTTAGAGTAGAGTAAACAACTATAAAACGTAATGAAAACTCTATATTCAGGCTCAAAAGAACAAATTACGTTATAGTTTTAACAAAAAAAAATTCTTTCGGACGATTACATACTTCGAAGTAAGCAAACTTTAATTGAACAAGTGCAAAAGCTAATACTTTGCTTTAAAATAACGATTTATGTGGTAATATGGTATTTTGCATCTGTCCTATAAAAGTTTACTCGTTTCGCTCCATTGAATCATTCGAAATAAATTATTTTGACACAACAACGAAAATAATTTGTTTTTGTTTAAACTGTAACATGTCGTTTTTATAAAACGAACTAAGACGTTTGGCATCTGTTTAGTGAAAGTTTTCTCGTTTGGGGGCATAAAATCGTTTGAAATTAACAGTTCTGGTCAAAACTATAACGTAGATTATTTCTTTGAGACGAAATTTAAAGTTTTCATTAAGTTTTATACAAGTTTGCTCCATTCTAAGCAAAGGAGTAATTAGGATAAACTGCTTTTATTCAAAGTAATACATAATTTGCAGTTTTCAGCCAGAATAAGACGTTTTAATCTTTTTAATGTAAGTTTTTGTATCCAAAACAAAGGATCGTCTAAAGTAAGCAGTTTTTGTCCAGACTGAAACGTAATTCGAATTTCTGTGCCTGAATTAGGTTTTCAGTTACTTTGATGTAAGGTTTCTTGTTTGTAACAATGAATTAACGAAAATAATTGGTTTTCATCCTAACTGTGGCATGAATCGTTTTTAAAAGGCGAAATAAGATGTTTTTCCTCTGTTCAGTGAAAGTTTACTCGTTTCAAAGCATAGAACTGTTTGAAATTAACAGCTCTCGTTAAGACTATAACGCAGATCTTTTGTTTTGTGCTAAAATAAGACGTTTTTAGTAAGTTTGATATAAGTTTTCTTGTTCAAAGCAAAATATTGTCGAAAATCAACCGTTTTTGTCTAAACTGATACAAAATTCGGTGGTTTGTGTCCGAATACAAAGTTTTCAGATTCTTTAATGTTAGGTTTGCTGCTTCTAACAAAGAATCAACGAAAATATTTTGTTTTAATACAAACTGCAATATAAAATGTCTTTATAGGACAAAACATGATGTTTGGCATCTGTTTAATAAAAATTTACTCGTTTGGAAGCATAGAATCATTCCAAATAAGCTATTCTCGTCGAAACTATAATGTAATTAGTATTTTGTGCTAGAATACAGCGTTTTACATTTCACTTTTCAACTCGACAAGATGTAACGTTCCTTCTTTTTGAAAAATTTTAATAATTTGTAACTTTTTTATTGTTTTGTTCTTAAAAAACACGTAAATGTAAATTCTTACGTAGTTTTATCCTGTGTTTTTTAAAATGTTTTGACTGCTGATGATGGTATAAATAAATACCGAAACTAGTCCAATTCCTTCTCTTTATTTCCACTTTGGTTAGGCTTTGACTTTAAGTTATCCATTTATTCAATTTGAAAAATTTAACCTAACTTTGAGATGGTCAACTCCCTCAACTTCCCCAAGGTACAGCGTTTTTGTTAGATTTATTAACAATTTTGTCTATTTTAAGCAATGAAACGAATAGGATTAGCTGCCTTTATCCAAAGTGATACATAAATTGCTCTTTTATGCCAGATTAATACGTTTTTAGTCTGTTCGATATAAGTTTTCTTGTTCAAAGCAAAAGATCGTCTAAAATAAGCCGTTTTTGTTTAAACTGATGAACAATTCAGACTGAGAGTCAACAAAAATAATTTGTTTTAATCCAAACTGATACTTTTTGACCCTATAAGAGTCCTATAAGAGTCCGAGATACGCCGTTCTCGTCAAGTCTATAACGTAATTCGTATTTTTGTGTCAGAATACGACGTTTTCTGCCTGTTTAATATAATTTTTTAATAATAATAATAATAATAATGACAATAATAATAATAATAATAATAATAATAATAATAATAATAATAATAATAATAGTAATAGTAACAAAAGTAATAATAATATTAATACTTTTATTAAGGAAAAATGAAGCTTATTTTGTGTGTTACATGAGCGTTATCTTATTTCTATGCAAAAGATCATGTGTGATCTGTGTTTTTAGGCAATCTAAGCCATTTTATAGTTTTTAGGCAAAAAATTGTCTAAAGTAAATCACTCATTTTAAAACTGGTATAAAAACATTTACTATACAAAAGTTATAATCGGTTTTTAATAATAATAATAATAATATAAACAATAATAATAATAATAATAATAATAATAATAGTAATAATAACAATAATAATAATAATAATAGTAATAATAACAATAATAATAATAATAATAATAATAGTAGTAAATAATAATAATAATAATTCTTATAATAATGAATTTCTTTCTAAATTAAAGCTTAGTTTTTCTAAGCAAAAATGAAGCTTATTTTGTGTTATCTGAGCGTTTTCTCATTTCTATGCAAGAGATCACCTGTAATCTGTGTTTTTAGGTAAGAAATTGTCTAAAATTAATAACTCATTTTAAAATGGTATAAAAACATTTACTATACAAAAGTTATAATCGGTTTTAATAATAATAATATTAATAATAATAATAATAATAATAATAAAAATAATAATAATAATAAAAATAATAATAATAGTAGTAATAAAAGTAAGCTTAGTTTTCTAAGCAAAAATGAAGCTTATTTTGTGTTATATGAGCGTTTTCTCATTTCTATGCAAGAGATCATCTGTGATCTGTGTTTTTAGGCAAGAAATTGTCTAAAATTAATAACTCATTTTAAAAGTGGTATAAAAACATTTACTATACAAAAGTTATAATCGGTTTTTAATAATAATAATATTAATAATAATAATAATAATAATAATAATAATAATAATAATAATAATAATAATAGTAATAATAATAATAATAAAAATAATAATAATAGTAGTAATAAAAGTAAGCTTAGTTTTCTAAGCAAAAATGAAGCTTATTTTGTGTTATATGAGCGTTTTCTCATTTCTATGCAAGAGATCATCTGTGATCTGTGTTTTTAGGCAAGAAATTGTCTAAAATTAATAACTCATTTTAAAACTGGTATAAAAACATTTACTATACAAAAGTTATATTCGGTTTTTAATAATAATAATATTAATAATAATAATAATAATAATAATAATAACAGTAATAATAATAAAAATAATAATAATAATAATAATAATAATAATAATAATAATAAAAATAATAATAATAGTAGTAATAAAAGTAAGCTTAGTTTTCTAAGCAAAAATGAAGCTTATTTTGTGTTATATGAGCGTTTTCTCATTTCTATGCAAGAGATCATCTGTGATCTGTGTTTTTAGGCAAGAAATTGTCTAAAATTAATAACTCATTTTAAAACTGGTATAAAAACATTTACTATACAAAAGTTATAATCGGTTTTTAATAATAATAATATTAATAATAATAATAATAATAATAATAATAATAATAATAATAATAATAATAGTAATAATAATAATAAAAATAATAGTAATAATAATAATAGTAATATTAATAGTAGTAATAAAAGTAAGCTTAGTTTTCTAAGCAAAAATGAAGCTTATTTTGTGTTAGATGAGCGTTTTCTCATTTCAATGCAAAAGATCATGTGTGATCTGTGTTTTTAGGCAATCTAAGCCATTTTATAGTTTTTAAAATTTAACAAAAATTTGCTTTAAAATAAAATGTTTGAAAAACTGAAATTAAACTAAATTAATTGTGTCTAACACTTTAGTAAAGGAAAAAGGAGGAGACATAAAAGTCACTAAAGTCTTAGAGTTGTCTTTAGTCGTCATATTAATAACAATAACATTTATAATAACAATTCGAGTAGTACTAAATTTGCTTATATGCAAGCGCTTAATTAAGGTAACAGTTTTTTGTTTTTTGCTTATATCTCGAAAACAGTTACTTCTATCAACTTTTATCTCTTTTTTAAAATTAAAGCTGATAAAATTTCCTACAAAATAGTTATTTGCATTTTTTGGTAGGACCAACCATAAGCGAGTTATAGAGTTGGATATAAATAATCTTTAACAAAAATTTGCTTTAAAATAGAATGTTTGAAAAGCCGATATTAAACCAAATTAATTGGGTCTAACACTTTAGTAGAGGAAAAAGAAGAAGATATAAAGGTCACCAAAGTCTTCAGAGTTGTTTTTAGTACTAAATTTGCTTATATGCAAGCGCTTAATTAAGGTAACAGTTTTTTGGTTTCTTGCTTATATCTCGAAAACAGTTACTCCTATTAATTTTTATCTTTTTACTAAAATTAAAGCTGATAAAATTTCCTACAAAATAGTAATTTGCATTTTTCATGTAGGACTAACCATAAGCGAGATGTAAGTTTCAAAATAATTAATATTTAAAAAAAAAGTGCTTTAACAGAAAATGTCTTGTGATTTAAAATACACTTAATTTAATGGGTCCAATACTTTATTAGAAGAAAAAGGAGGTGACCTAAAAGTCACTGAAGTCTTCAGAGTCGATTTTAAATGCTGCATTTTCGTCTTTGTCTCAAACATTGAAAACTGAATTACATTTTTGTTCAGTAACAGTTACAGTTTTCTTATTGGTTTTTTGCTTATATCTCAAAAACAGTTACTCCTATCAATTTTTATCTTTTTTTCAAAATTCAAGCTGATAAAATTTCCTACAAAATAGTTATTTGCATTTTTCTTGTAGGACCAACCATAAGCGCGTTATAGAGTTGGATATAAATAATCTTTAACAAAAATTTGCTTTAAAATAAAATGCTTGAAAAACCGGAATTAAACTAAATTAATTGTGTCTAACACTTTAGTAGAGGAAAAAGGAGAAGACATAAAAGTCACTAAATGCTTCAGAGTCGTCTTTAGTCGTCATATTAATAACAATAACATTAATAATAATAATACTAATAGTACTAAATTTGCTTAAATGCAAACGCTTAATTAAGGTGACAGTTTTTTGGTTTCTTGCTTATATCTCGAAAACAGTTACTCCTATTAATTTTTATCTTTATACTAAAATTAAAGCTGATAAAATTTCCTACAAAATAGTAATTTGCATTTTTTATGTGGGACTAACCATAAGCGAGATATAAGTTTGAAAATAATTAATATTTAAAAAAAAAGTGCTTTAACAGAAAATGTCTTGTGATTTAAAATACACTTAATTTATTGGGTCCAATACTTTATTAGAGGAAAAAGGAGGTGACATAAAAGTCACTGAAGTCTTCAGAGTCGTTTTTAAATAATGCATTTTCGTCTTCGTCTCAAACATTGAAAACTGAATTACATTTTTGTTTAGTAACTGTAACAGTTTTCACTTTGGTTTTTTGCTTATATCTCGAAAACAATTACTTCTATCAATTTTTATCTTTCTTTCAAAATTAAAGCTGATAAAATTTCCTACAAAATAGTTATGTGCATTTCTTTTGTCAGACTAACCATAAGCGAGTTATAGAGTTGGATATAAATAATCTTTAACAAAAATTTGCTTTAAAATAAAATGTTTGAAAAACCTAAATTAAACTAAATTAATTGAGTCTAACACTTTAGTATAGGAAAAAGGAGAAAACATAAAAGGCACCAAAGTCTTCAGAGTCGTTTTTGGTCGTCATATTAATAACAATAACATTAATAATAATAATACTAATAGTACTAAATTTGCTTATATGCAAGCGCTTTATTAAGGTAACAGTTTTTTGGTTTCTTGCTTATATCTTGAAAACAGTTACTCCTATCAATTTTTATTTTTTTACTAAAATTAAAGCTGATAAAATTTCCTACAAAATAGTTATTTGCATTTTACTTGTAGGACCAAGCATAAACGAGTTATAGACTTGGATATAAATAATATTTAACAAAAATTTGCTTTAAAATAAAATGCTTGAAAAACCGGAATTAAACTAAATTAATTGTGTCTAACACTTTAGTAGAGGAAAAAGGAGAAGACATAAAAGTCACTAAATGCTTCAGAGTCGTCTTTAGTCGTCATATTAATAACAATAACATTAATAATAATAATACTAATAGTACTAAATTTGCTTAAATGCAAACGCTTAATTAAGGTGACAGTTTTTTGGTTTCTTGCTTATATCTCGAAAACAGTTACTCCTATCAATTTTTATCTTTTTACTAGAATTAAAGCTGATAAAATTTCCTACAAAATAGTTTTTTGCATTTTTCATGTAGGACTAACCATAAGCGAGATATAAGTTTGAAAATAATCAATATTTAAAAAAAAAGTGCTTTAACAAAAAATGTCTTGTGATTTAAAATACACTTAATTTATTGGGTCCAATACTTTATTAGAAGAAAAAGGAAGTGACTTAAAAGACACTGAAGTCTTCAGAGTGGTTTTTAAATGCTGCATTTTCGTCTACGTCTCAAACATTGAAAACTGAATTACATTTTTGTTCAGTAACGGTTACAGTTTTCAATTTGGTTTTTTGCTTATATCTCGAAAACAGTTACTCCTATCAATTTTTATCTTTTTTTTCAATATTCAAGCTGATAAAATTTCCTACAAAATAGTTATTTGCATTTTTCTTGTAGGACCAACCATAAGCGCGTTATAGAGTTGGATATAAATAATCTTTAACAAAAATTTGCTTTAAAATAAAATGTTTGAAAAACCGAAACTAAACTAAATTAATTAAGACTAACACTTTAGTAGAGGAAAAAGGAGAAGACATAAAAGTCACCAAAGTCTTGAGAGTCGTTTTTAGTCGTCATATTAATAACAATAACATTAATAATAATAATACTAATATTACTAAATTTGCTTATATGCAAGCGCTTAATTAAGGTAACAGTTTCTTGCTTATATCTTGAAAACTGTTACTTCTATCAATTTTTATTTTTTTACTAAAATTAAAGCTGATAAAATTTCCTACAAAATAGTTATTTGCATTTTTCTTGTAGGACCAAGTATAAGCGAGTTATAAAGATGGATATAAATAATATTTAACAAAAATTTGCTTTAAATTAAAATGTTTGAAAAACCTAAATTAAACTAAATTAATTGAGTCTAACACTTTAGTATAGGAAAAGGGAGAAAACATAAAAGTCACCAAAGTCTTCAGAGTCGTTTTTGGTCGTCATATTAATAACAATAACATTAATAATAATAAAACTAATAGTACTAAATTTGCTTATATGCAAGCGCTTTATTAAGGTAACAGTTTTTTGGTTTCTTGCTTATATCTCGAAAACAGTTACTCCTATCAATTTTTATCTTTTTACTAAAATTAAAGCTGATAAAATTTCCTACAAAATAGTTATTTGCATTTTTCTTGTAGGACCAAGTATAAGCGAGTTATAAAGATGGATATAAATAATATTTAACAAAAATTTGCTTTAAAATAAAATGTTTGAAATACTGAAATTAAACTAAATTAACTGTGTCTAACACTTTAGTAGAGGAAAAAGGAGGACACATAAAAGTCACTAAAGGTTTCAGAGACGTCTTTAATCGTCATACTAATAACAATAACATTAATAATATTAATACTAATAGTACTAAATTTGCTTGTATGCCAACGCTTAATTAAGGTGACAATTTTTTTGGTTTCTTGCTTATATCTCGAAAACAGTTACTCCTATCAATTTTTATCTTTTTACTAAAATTAAAGCTGATAAAATTTCCTACAAAATAGTTTTTTGCATTTTTCATGTAAGACTAACCATAAGCGAGATATAAGTTTGAAAATAATCAATATTTAAAAAAAAAGTGCTTTAACAAAAAATGTCTTGTGATTTAAAATACACTTAATTTATTGGGTCCAATACTTTATTAGAAGAAAAAGGAGGTGACTTAAAAGTCACTGAAGTCTTCAGAGTCGTTTTTAAATGCTGCATTTTCGTCTACGTCTCAAACATTGAAAACTGAATTACATTTTTGTTCAGTAACAGTTACAGTTTTCTTATTGGTTTTTTGCTTATATCTCGAAAACAGTTACTCCTATCAATTTTTATCTTTTTTTCAAAATTCAAGCTGATAAAATTTCCTACAAAATAGTTTTTTGCATTTTTCTTGTAGGACCAACCATAAGCGAGTTATAGAGTTGGATATAAATAATCTTTAACAAAAATTTGCTTTAAAATAAAATGTTTGAAAAAGCGAAATTAAACTAAATTAATTAAGACTAACACTTTAGTAGAGGAAAAAGAAAAGACATAAAAGTCACCAAAGTCTTGAGAGTCGTTTTTAGTCGTCATATTAATAACAATAACATTAATAATAATAATACTAATATTACTAAATTTGCTTATATGCAAGCGCTTAATTAAGGTAACAGTTTCTTGCTTATATCTCGAAAACAATTCCTTCTATCAATTTTTATTTTTTTACTAAAATTAAAGCTGATAAAATTTCCTACAAAATAGTTATTTGCATTTTTCAATTAGGGCTAACCATAAGCGAGATATAAGTTTGAAAATAATTAATATTTAAAAAAAAAGTGCTTTAACAGAAAATGTCTTGTAATTTAAAATACACTTAATTTATTGGGTCCAATACTTTATTAGAAGAAAAAGGAGGTGACATAAAAGTCACTGAAGTCTTCAGAGTCGTTTTTAAATGATGCAATTTCGTCTTCGTCTCAAACATTGAAAACTGAATTACATTTTTGTTCAGTAACTGTAACAGTTTTCACTTTGGTTTTTTGCTTATATCTCGAAAACAATTACTCCTATCAATTTTTATCTTTCTTTCAAAATTAAAGCTGATAAAATTTCCTACAAAATAGTTATTTGCATTTCTTTTGTAAGACCAACCATAAGCGAGTTATAGAGTTGGATATAAATAATCTTTAACAAAAATTTGCTTTAAAATAAAATGTTTGAAAAACCTAAATTAAACTAAATTAATTGAGTCTAACACTTTAGTATAGGAAAAAGGAGAAGACATAAAAGTCACCAAAGTCTTCAAAGTCGTTTTTGGTCGTCATATTAATAACAATAACATTAATAATAATAATACAAATAGTACTAAATTTGCTTATATGCAAACGCTTAATTAAGGTAACAGTTTTTTGGTTTCTTGCTTATATCTCGATAACAGTTACTTCTATCAATTTTTATCTTTTAACTAAAATTAAAGCTGATAAAATTTCCTACAAAATAGTTATTTGCATTTTTCATGTAGAACTAACCATAAGCGAGATATAAGTTTGAAAATAATTAATATTTAAAAAAAAAGTGCTTTAACAGGAAATGTCTTGTGATTTAAAATACACTTAATTTTATGGGTCCAATACTTTATTAGAAGAAAAAGGAGGTGACATAAAAGTCAGCAAAGTCTTGAGAGTCGTTTTTAGTCGTCATATTAATAACAATAACATTAATAATAATAATACTAATAGTACTAAATTTGTTTATATGCAAGCGCTTAATTAAGGTAACAGTTTCTTGCTTATATTTCGAAAACAGTTACTCCTATCAATTTTTATCTTTTTACTAAAATTAAAGCTGATAAAATTTCCTACAAAATAGTTATTTGCATTTTTTATGTAGGACTAACCATAAGCGAGATATAAGTTTGAAAATAATTAATATTTAAAAAAAAAGTGCTTTAACAGAAATGCCTTGTGATTTAAAATACACTTAATTTATTGGGTCCAATACTTAATTAGAAGAAAAAGGAGGTGACTGAAAATGCTGCATTTTCGTCTTCGTCTCAAACATTGAAAACTGAATTACATTTTTGTTCAGTAACAGTTACAGTTTTCTTATTGATTTTTTGCTTATATCTCGAAAACAGTTACTCCTATCAATTTTTATCTTTTTACTAAAATTAAAGCTGATAACATTTCCTACAAAATAGTTATTTGCATTTTTTATGTAGGACTAACCATAAGCGAGATATAAGTTTGAAAATAATTAATATTTAAAAAAAAAAGTGCTTTAACAGAAAATGTCTTGTGATTTAAAATACACTTACTTTATTGGGTCCAATACTTTATTAGAAGAAAAAGGAGGTGACTTAAAAGTCACTGAAGTCTTCAGAGTCGTTTTTAAATGCTGCATTTTCGTCTACGTCTCAAACATTGAAAACTGAATTACATTTTTGTTCAGTAACTGTTACAGTTTTCACTTTGGTTTTTTGCTTATATCTCGAAAACAGTTACTTCTATAAATTTTTATCTTTCCTTAAAAATTAAAGCTGATAAAATTTCCTACAAAATAGTTTTAGCATTTTTTTTGTAGGACCAACCATAAGCGAGTTATAGAGTTTGATATAAATAATCTTTAACAAAAATTTGCTTTAAAATAAAATGTTTGAAAAACCGAAATTAAACTAAATTAATTGGGTCTAACACTTTAGTAGAGGAAAAAGGAGAACACATAAAAGTCACTAAAGGTTTCAGAGTCGTCTTTAATCGTCATACTAATAACAATAACCTTAATAATAATAATACTAATAGTACTAAATTTGCTTGTATGCAAACGCTTAATTAAGGTGACAGTTTTTCGGTTTCTTGCTTATATCTCGAAAACAGTTGCTCTTATCAATTTTTATCTTTTTACTAAAATTAAAGCTGATAAAATTTCCTACAAAATAATTTTTTGCATTTTTCATGTAGGACTAACCATAAGCGAGATATAAGTTTGAAAATAATCAATATTTAAAAAAAAAGTGCTTTAACAAAAAATGTCTTGTGATTTAAAATACACTTAATTTATTGGGTCCAATACTTTATTAGAAGAAAATGGAGGTGACTTAAAAGTCACTGAAGTCTTCAGAGTCGTTTTTAAATGCTGCATTTTCGTCTACGTCTCAAACATTGAAAACTGAAATACATTTTTGTTCAGTAACTGTTACAGTTTTCACTTTGGTTTTTTGCTTATATCTCGAAAACAGTTACTCCTATAAATTTTTATCTTTTCTTTAAAATTATAGCTGATAAAATTTCCTACAAAATAGTTATTTGCATTTCTTTTGTAAGACCAACCATAAGCGAGTTATAGAGTTGGATATAAATAATCTTTAACAAAAATTTGCTTTAAAATAAAATGTTTGAAGAACCGAAATTAAACTAAATTAATTGGGTCTAACACTTTAGTAGAGGAAAAAGGAGTAGACGTAAAAGTCCCCAAAGTCTTCAGAGTCGTTTTTAATCGTCATATTAAAAACAATAACATTAATAATAATAATACCAATAGTACAAAATTTGCTTATATGCAAACGCTTAATTAAGGTAACAGTTTTTTGGTTTCTTGCTAATATCTCGAAAACAGTTACTCCTATCAATTTTTATCTTTTTACTAAAATTAAAGCTGATAAAATTTCCTACAAAATAGTTATTTGCATTTTTCATGTAGGACTAACCATAAGCGAGATATAAGTTTGAAAATAATTAATATTTAAAAAAAAGTGCTTTAACAGAAAATGTCTTGTGATTTAAAATACACTTAATTTATTGGGTCCAATACTTTATTAGAAGAAAATGGAGGTGACATAAAAGTCACTGAAGTCTTCAGAGTCGTTTTTAAATGCTGCATTTTCGTCTTCGTCTCAAACATTGAAAACTGGATTACATTTTTGTTCAGTAACAGTCACAGTTTTCTTATTGGTTATTTGCTTATATCTCGAAAAAAGTTACTCCTATCAAATTTTATCTTTCTTTCAAAATTAAAGCTGATAAAATTTCCAACAAAATAGTTATTTACATTTTTCTTGTAGGACCAAGCATAAACGGGTTATAGAGTTGGAGTTAAATAATATTTAACAAAAATTTGCTTTAAAATAAAATGCTGGAAAAACCGGAATTAAACTAAATTAATTGTGTCTAACACTTTAGTAGAGGAAAAAGGAGAAGACATAAAAGTCACTAAATGTTTCAGAGTCGTCTTTAGTCGTCATATTAATAACAATAACATTAATAATAATAATACTAATAGTACTAAATTTGCTTATATGCAAACGTTTAATTAAGGTAACAGTTTTTTGGTTTCTTGCTTATATCTCGAAAACAGTTACTAATATCAATTTTTATCTTTTTTTCAAAATTAAAGCTGATAAAATTTCCTACAAACTAGTTATTTACATTTTTTTGTAGGACCAACCATAAGCGAGTTATAGAGTTGGATATAAATAATCTTTAACAAAAATTTGCTTAAAATAAAATGTTTGAAAAACCGGAATTAAACTAAATTAATTGTGTCTAACACTTTAGTAGAGGAAAAAGGAGAAGACATAAAAGTCACTAAATGTTTCAGAGTCGTCTTTAGTCGTCATATTAATAACAATAACATTAATAATAATAATACTAATAGTACTAAATTTGCTTGTATGCAAACGCTTAATTAAGGTGACAGTTTTTTGGTTTCTTGCTTATATCTCGAAAACAGTTGCTCTTATCAATTTTTATCTTTTTACTAAAATTAAAGCTGATAAAATTTCCTACAAAATAGTAATTTGCATTTTTTATGTAGGACTAACCATAAGCGAAAAATAAGTTTGATAATAATTAATATTTAAAAAAAAAGTGCTTTAACAGAAAATGTCTTGTGATTTAAAATACACTTAATTTATTGGGTCCAATACTTTATTAGAAGAAAAAGGAGGTGACTTAAAAGTCACTGAAGTCTTCAGAGTCGTTTTTAAATGCTGCATTTTCGTCTACGTCTCAAACATTGAAAACTGAATTACATTTTTGTTCAGTAACTGTTACAGTTTTCACTTTGGTTTTTTGCTTATATCTCGAAAACAGTTACTCCTAAAAATTTTTATCTTTTCTTTAAAATTAAAGCTGATAAAATTTCCTACAAAATAGTTATTTGCATCTCTTTTGTAATTTGCTTTAAAATAAAATGTTTGAAAAACCGATATTAAACTAAATTAATTGTGTCTAACACTTTAGTAGAGGAAAAAGGAGAAGACATAAAAGTCACCAAAGTCTTTAGAGTTGTTTTTAGTACTAAATTTGCTTATATGCAAGCGCTTAATTAAGGTAACAGTTTTTTGGTTTCTTGCTTATATCTCGAAAACAGTTACTCCTATCAATTTTTATTTTTTTACTAAAATTTTTACTAAAATTAAAGTGACAGTAAATGCTGCACTTTCGTCTTCGTCTCAAACATTGAAAACTGTATTACATTTAAGACTTTAGTGACTTTTATGTCTCCTCTTTTTCCTCTACTAAAGTGTTAGACACGATTAATTTTGTTTAATTTCAGTTTTTCAAACATTTTATTTTAAAGCAAATTTTTGTTAAATATTAAAAACTATAAAATGGCTTAGATTGCCTAAAAACACAGATCACACATGATCTTTCGCATAGAAATGAGAAAACGCTCATGTAACACACAAAATAAGCTCTATTTTTCTTTATTAAAAGTATTATTATTATTATTACTTTTGTTTCTATTACTATTATTATTATTATTATTATTGTTAATATTATTTTTATTATTATTTATATTATTATTATTATTAACTTTTGTATAGTAAAAACACAGATCACAGATGATCTCTTGCATAGAAATGAGAAAACGCTCATATAACACAAAATAAGCGTCATTTTTGCTAAGAAAACTAAGCTTACTTTTATTACTATTATTATTATTTTTATTATTAATATTATTATTATTATTATTAATATTATTATTATTATTATTATTATTATTATTATTATTATTATTATTATTATTATTATTATTATTGTTATTATTGTTGTTAATATTATTATTATTATTATTATTAAGAACCGATTATAACTTTTGTATAGTAAATGTTTTTATACCAGTTTTAAAATGAGTTATTAATTTTAGACAATTTCTTGCCTAAAAACACAGATCACAGATGATTTCTTGCATAGAAATGAGAAAACACTCATATAACACACAAAATAAGCTTCATTTTTGCTTAGAAAACAGCTTACTTTTATTACTATTATTATTATTTTTATTATTATTATTGTTATTATTATTATTATTATTATTATTATTAATATTATTATTATTATTATTATTATTATTATTAGTATTATTAAAAACCGATTATAACTTTTGTATAGTATTGTTTTTATACCAGTTTTAAAATGAGTGATTAATTTTAGCCAATTTCTTGCCTAAAAACTATAAAATGGCTTAGATTGCCTACAAACACATCACACATTATCTTTTGCATAGAAATGAGAAAACGCTCATATAACACAATATAAGCTTCATTTTTGTTTAGAAAACTAAGCTTACTTTTATTACTACTATTATTATTTTTATTATTATTATTATTATTATTATTATTATTATTATTGTTATTATTATTATTATTATTATTATTATTATTATTATTATTATTATTATTATTATTATTATTATTATTATTATTATTATTATTATTATTATAGGTATTATTAAAAACCGATTATAACTTTTGTATAGTAAATGTTTTTATACCAGTTTTAAAATGAGTTATTAATTTTAGACAATTTCTTGCCTAAAAACACAGATCACAGATGATTTCTTGCATAGAAGTGAGAAAACATTCATATAACACACAAAATAAGCTTCATTTTTGCTTAGAAAACTAAGCTTACTTTTATTATTATTATTATTATTATTATTATTACTATTATTTTTATTATTATTATTACTAATATTATTATTATTATTATTATTATTATTATTATTATTATTTTTATTATTAATATTATTATTATTAAAAACCGATTTTAACTTTTGTATAGTAAATGTTTTTATACCAGTTTTAAAATGAGTTATTAATTTTAGACAATTTCTTGCCTAAAAACACAGATCACAGATGATCTCCTGCATAGAAATGAGAAAACGCTCAGATAACACAAAATAAGCTTCATTTTTGCTTAGAAAAACTAAGCTTTAATTTAGAAAGAAATTCATTATTATAAGTATTATTATCATTATTATTATTATTATTATTATTATTAACTTTTGTATAGTAAATGTTTTTATACCAGTTTTAAAATGAGTGATTTATTTTAGACAATTTCTTGCCTAAAAACTATAAAATTGCTTAGATTGCCTAAAAACACAGATCACACATGATCTTTTGCATAGAAATGAGAAAACGCTCATGTAACACACAAAATAAGCTTCATTTTTCCTTATTAAAAGTATTATTATTATTATTACTATTATTATTATTATTATTATTATTATTATTATTATTATTATTATTATTATTATTAACTTTTGTGTAGTAAATGTTTTTATACCAGTTTTAAAATGAGTTAATAATTTTAGACAATTTCTTGCCTAAAAACACAGATCACAGATGATTTCTTGCATAGAAATGAGAAAACGCTCATATAACACACAAAATAAGCTTTATTTTTGCTTAGAAAACTAAGCTTACTTTTATTACTATTATTAATTTTATTATTATTATTATTATTATTATTATTATTATTATTATTATTATTATTATTATTAGTGTTATTATTATTATTATTATTATTATTATTATTATTAAAAAATTATATTAAACAGACAGAATACGTCGTATTCTGATACAAAAAAACGAATTACGTTATAGACTTGACGAGAACGGCGTATCTCGGACTCTTATAGGACTCTTATAGGGTCAAAAAGTATCAGTTTGGATTAAAACAAATTATTTTTGTTGACTCTCAGTCTGAATTGTTCATCAGTTCAAACAAAAACGACTTGTTTTAGACGATCTTTTGCTTTGAACAAGAAAACTTACATCGAACAGACTAAAAACGTATTAATCTGGCATAAAAGAGCAATTTATGTATCACTTTGGATAAAGGCAGCTAATCCTATTCGTTTCATTGCTTAAAATAGACAAAATTGTTTATAAATCTAACAAAAACGCTGTATTCTAGCACAAAATACTAATTACATTATAGTTTCGACGAGAATAGCTTATTTGGAATGATTCTATGCTTCCAAACGAGTAAATTTTTATTAAACATGCCAAACATCATGTTTTGTCCTATAAAGACATTTTATATTGCAGTTTGTATTAAAACAAAATATTTTCGTTGATTCTTTGTTAAAAGCAGCAAACCTAACATTAAAGAATCTGAAAACTTTGTATTCGGACACAAACCACCGAATTTTGTATCAGTTTAGACAAAAACGGTTGATTTTCGACAATATTTTGCTTTGAACAAGAAAACTTATGTCAAACTGACTAAAAACGTCTTATTTTAGCACAAAACAAAAGATCTGCGTTATAGTCTTAACGAGAGCTGTTAATTTCAAACGGTTCTATGCTTTGAAACGAGTAAACTTTCTCTGAACAGAGGAAAAACATCTTATTTCGCCTTTTAAAAACGATTCATGCCACAGTTAGGATAAAAACCAATTATTTTCGTTAATTCATTGTTACAAACAAGAAACCTTACATCAAAGTAACTGAAAACCCCTTATTCAGGCACAGAAATTCGAATTACGTTTCAGTCTGGACAAAAACTACTTACTTTAGACGATCCTTTGTTTTGAATACAAAAACTTACATTAAAAAGATTAAAAACGTCTTATTCTGGCTGAAGACTGCAAATTATATATTACTCTAGATAAAAGCAATTTATCCTGATTACTCCTTTACTTAGAATAGAGTAAACTTGTATAAAACTTAATGAAAACTTTAAATTTCGTCTCAAAGAAATAATTTACGTTATAGTTTCGACCAGCACTGTTTATTTCAAACGATTTTATGATTCTAAACTAATGAACTTTTATGGGGCAGATGCAAAACCACATATTACCATATAAAGCGTTGTTTTAAAGCAAGTTATTACCTTTTGCAACAAGAAATTTCACGTCAAAGAAACTGAAAACTTCGTATCCATGCACAAATATCGAATTACGTATCAGTTTAGGCAAATACAGCTTATTTTAAACGATTCCTTGCTATAAACAAGAAAAATTTTATCAAACATATTGAAAACGTCTTATTCTCGAAAATAAGAGCAAATTATGTATCAGTTTTAACAAAAGCGGATTACACTGTTTGATTCTATGCTTAGAGTTGAGTAAACTACTATAAAACGTAATGAAAACTCTATATTCAAGCTCAAAAAACAAATTACGTTATAGTTTTGACAAAAAAAATTATTTCGGACGATTACATACTTCGAAGTAAGCAAACTTTACTTGAATAAGTGCAAAAGCTAATACTTTGCTTTAAAATAACGATTTATGTCGTAATATG
>NC_087397.1:16920000-16927500 GCF_031307605.1 Tribolium castaneum
ATGTCACCTCCTTTTTCATCTAATAAAGTATTGGACCCAATAAATTAAGTGTATTTTAAATCACAAGACATTTTTTGTTAAAGCACTTTTTTTTTTAAATATTAATTATTTTCAAACTTATATCTCGCTTATGGTTAGTCCTACATGAAAAATGCAAATTACTATTTTGTAGGAAATTTTATCAGCTTTAATTTTAGTAAAATGATAAAAATTGATAGGAGTAACTGTTTTCAAGATATAAGCAAGAAACCAAAAAACTGTTACCTTAATTAAGCGCTTGCATATAAGCAAATTTAGTACTAAAAACAACTCTGAAGACTTTGGTGACTTTTATGTCTTCTCCTTTTTTCTCTACTAAAGTGTTAGACCCAATTAATTTAGTTTAATATCGGTTTTTTAAACATTTTATTTTAAAGCAAATTTTTGTTAAAGATTATTTATATCCAACTCACTAACTCGCTTATGGTTGGTCCTACAAAAAAATGCAAATAATTATTTTGTAGGAAATTTTATCAGCTTTAATTTTGAAACAAGATAAAAATTGATAGGGGTAACTGTTTTCGAGATATAAGCAAGAAACCAAAAAACTGTTACCTTAATTAAGCGTTTGCATATAAGCAAATTTAGTACTATTAGTATTATTATTATTAATGTTATTGTTATGAATATGACGACTAAAGACGACTCTGAAACATTTAGTGACTTTTATGTCTTCTCCTTTTTTCTCTTCTAATTTTTGTTAAATATTAAAAACTATAAAATGGCTTAGATTGCCTAAAAACACAGATCACACATGATCTTTTGCATAGTAATGAGAAAACGCTCATGTAACACACAAAATAAGCTCCATTTTTTCTTATTAAAAGTATTATTATTATTATTACTTTTGTTACTATTACTATTATTATTATTATTATTATTATTGTTAATATTATTATTATTATTTATATTATTATTATTATTATTAACTTTTGTATAGTAAATGTTTTTATACCAGTTTTAAAATGAGTTATTATTTTTAGACAATTTCTTGCCTAAAAACACAGATCACAGTTGATTTCTTGCATAGAAATGAGAAAACACTCATATAACACACAAAATAAGCTCCATTTTTGCTTAGAAAACTAAGCTTACTTTTATTACTATTATTATTATTTTTATAATTATTATTGTTATTATTATTATTATTATTATTATTATTGTTATTATTATTATTATTATTGTTATTATTAAAAACCGATTATAACTTTTGTATAGTATTGTTTTTATACCAGTTTTAAAATGAGTGATTAATTTTAGCCCATTTCTTGCCTAAAAACTATAAAATGGCTTAGATTGCCTAAAAACACAGATCACACATGATCTTTTGCATAGAAATGAGAAAACGCTCATATAACACAAAATAAGCTTTATTTTTGCTTAGAAAACTAAGCTTAATTTTATTACTACTATTATTATTATTTTTATTATTATTATTATTATTACTATTATTTTTATTATTATTACTATTATTATTATTATTATTATTATTATTATTATTAATATTATTATTATTAATATTATTATTATTAAAAACCGATTATAACTTTTGTATAGTAAATGTTTTTATACCAGTTTTAAAATGAGTTATTAATTTTAGACAATTTCTTGCCTAAAAACACAGATCACAGATGATCTCTTGCATAGAAATGAGAAAACGCTCAAATTACCAAAATTAAAGCTGATAAAATTTCCTACAAAATAGTTATTTGCATTTTTCATGTAGGACTAACCATAAGCGAGATATAAGTTTGAAAATAGTTAATATTTAAAAAAAAAGTTCTTTAACAAAAAATGTCTTGTGATTAAAATACACTTAATTTAATGGGTCCAATACTTTATTAGAAGAAAAAGGAGGTGACATAAAAGTCACCAAAGTCTTGAGAGTCGTTTTTAGTCGTCATATTAATAACAATAACATTAATAATAATAATACTAATAGTACTAAATTTGCATATATGCAAGCGCTTAATTAAGGTTACAGTTTCTTGCTTATATCCCGAAAACAGTTACTCCTATCAATTTTTATCTTTTTTTCAAAATTAAAGCTGATAAAATTTCCTACAAAATAGTTATTTGCATTTTTCTTGTAGGACCACGTATAAGCGAGTTATAAAGATGGATATAAATAATATTTAACAAAAATTTGCTTTAAAATAAAATGTTTGAAATACTGAAATTAAACTAAATTAATTGTGTCTAACACTTTAGTAGAGGAAAAAGGAGAAGACATAAAAGTCACTAAAGGTTTCAGAGTCGTCTTTAATCGTCATACTAATAACAATAACATTAATAATAATAATACTAATAGTACTAAATTTGCTTGTATGCAAACGCTTAATTAAGGTGACAGTTTTTTGGTTTCTTGCTTATATCTCGAAAACAGTTACTCCTATCAATTTTTACCTTTTTACTAAAATTAAAGCTGATAAAATATCCCACAAAATAGTTTTTTGCATTTTTCATGTAGGACTAACCATAAGCAAGATATAAGTTTGAAAATAATCAATATTTAAAAAAAAGTGCTTTAACAAAAAATGTCTTGTGATTTAAAATACACTTAATTTATTATGTCCAATACTTTATTAGAAAAAAAAGGAGGTGACTTAAAAGTCACTGAAGTCTTCAGAGTCGTTTTTAAATGCTGCATTTTCGTCTACGTCTCAAACATTGAAAACTGAATTACATTTTTGTTCAGTAACAGTTACAGTTTTCTTATTGGTTTTTTGCTCATATCTCGAAGATAGTTACTCCTATCAATTTTTATCTTTTTTTCAAAATTCAAGCCGATAAAATTTCCTACAAAATAGTTATTTGCATTTTTCTTGTAGGACCAACCATAAGCGAGTTATAGAGTTAGATATAAATAATCTTTAACAAAAATTTGCTTTAAAATAAAATGTTTGAAAAACCGAAATTAAACTAAATTAATTAAGACTAACACTTTAGTAGAGGAAAAAGGAGAAGACATAAAAGTCACCAAAATCTTGAGAGTCGTTTTTAGTCGTCATATTAATAACAATAACATTAATAATAATAATACTATTATTACTAAATTTGCTTATATGCAAGCGCTTAATTAAGGTAACAGTTTCTTGCTTATATCTCGAAAACAGTTCCATCTATCAATTTTAATTTTTTTACTAAAATTAAAGCTGATAAAATTTCCCACAAAATTGTTATTTGCATTTTTTTGTAGGACAAACCATAAGCGAGTTATAGAGTTGAATATAAATATTCTTTAACAAAAATTTGTTTTAAAATAAAATGTTTGAAAAACCGATAATACACTAAATTAATTGGGTCTAACACTTTAGTAGAGGAAAAAGGCGATGACATAAAAGTCACCAAAGTCTTCAGAGTTGTTTTTAGTACTAAATTCGCTTATATGCAAGCGCTTAATTAAGGTAACAGTTTTTTGGTTTCTTGCTTATATCTCGAAAACAGTTACTCCTATCAATTTTTATCTTTTTACTAAAATTAAAGCTGACAAAATTTCCTACAAAATAGTTATTTGCATTTTTTATGTAAGACTAACCATAAGCGAGATATAAGTTTGAAAATAATTAATATTTTAAAAAAAATGCTTTAACAGAAAATGTTTTGTGATTTAAAATACATTTAATTTATAAGGTCCAATACTTTATTAGAAGAAAAAAGAGGTGACATATAAGTCACTGAAATCTTCAGAGTTGATTTTAAATGCTGCATTTTCGTCTTCGTCTCAAACATTGAAAACTGAGTTACATTTTTGTTCAGTAACAGTTTCAGTTTTCTTATTGGTTTTTTGCTTATATCTCGAAAACAGTTACTCCTATCAATTTTTATCTTTCTTTCAAAATTAAAGCTGATAAAATTTTCTACAAAATAGTTATTTTCATTTTTCTTGTAGGACCAACCATAAGCGTGTTATAGAGTTGGATATAAATAATATTTAACAAAAATTTGCTTTAAAATAAAATGCTTGAAAAACCGGAATTAAACTAAATTAATTGTGTCTTCCACTTTAGTAGAGGAAAAAGGAGAAGACATAAAAGTCACTAAATGTTTCAGAGTCGTCTTTAGTCGTCATATTAATAACAATAACATTAATAATAATAATACTAATAGTACTAAATTTGCTTATATGCAAACGCTTAATTAAGGTAACAGTTTTTTGGTTTCTTGCTTATATCTCGAAAACAGTTACTCTTATCAATTTTTATCTTTTTACTAAAATTAAAGCTGACAAAATTTCCTACAAAATAGTTATTTGCATTTTTTATGTAAGACTAACCATAAGCGAGATATAAGTTTGAAAATAATTAATATTTTAAAAAAAAGTGCTTTAACAGAAAATGTTTTGTGATTTAAAATACATTTAATTTATAAGGTCCAATACTTTATTAGAAGAAAAAAGAGGTGACATATAAGTCACTGAAATCTTCAGAGTCGATTTTAAATGCTGCATTTTCGTCTTCGTCTCAAACATTGAAAACTGAGTTACATTTTTGTTCAGTAACAGTTTCAGTTTTCTTATTGGTTTCTTGCTTATATCTCGAAAACAGTTACTCCTATCAATTTTTATCTTTTTTTCGAAATTAAAGCTGATAAAATTTCCCACAAAATTGTTATTTGCATTTTTTTGTAGGACAAACCATAAGCGAGTTATAGAGTTGAATATAAATATTCTTTAACAAAAATTTGTTTTAAAATAAAATGTTTGAAAAACCGATATTACACTAAATTAATTGGGTCTAACACTTTAGTAGAGGAAAAAGGAGATGACATAAAAGTCACCAAAATCTTCAGAGTTGTTTTTAGTACTAAATTCGCTTATATGCAAGCGCTTAATTAAGGTAACAGTTTTTTGGTTTCTTGCTTATATCTCGAAAACAGTTACTCCTATCAATTTTTAACTTTTTACTAAAATTAAAGCTGATAAAATTTCCTACAAAATAGTTATTTGCATTTTTCATGTAGGACTAACCATAAGCGAAATATAAGTTTGAAAATAATTAATATTTAAAAAAAGTGCTTTAACAGAAAATGTCTTGTGATTTAAAATACACTTAATTTATTGGGCCCAATACTTTATTAGAAGAAAAAGGAGGTGACATAAAATCACTGAAGTCTTCAGAGTCGTTTTTAAATGCTGCATTTTTGTCTTCGTCTCAAACATTGAAAACTGAATTACATTTTTGTTCAGGAACAGTTACAGTTTTCTTATTGGTTTTTTGCTTATATCTCGAAAACAGTTACTCCTATCAATTTTTATCTTTCTTTCAAGATTAAAGCTGATAAAATTTCCTAAAAAATAGTTATTTGCATTTTTCTTGTAGGACCAACCATAAGCGAGTTATAAGTTTGAAAGTCTTCAGAGTTGTTTTTAGTTCAAAATTTGCTTATAAGAAAACGCTTAATTAAGGTAACAGATTTTTGGTTTCTTGCTTATATCTCGAAAACAGTTACTCCTATCAATTTTTATCTTTTTACTAAAATTAAAGCTGATAAAATTTCCTACAAAATAGTATCTTGCATTTTTTATGTAGGATTAACCATAAGCGAGATATAAGTTTGAAAATAATTAATATTTAAAAAAAAGTGCTTTAACAGAAAATGTCTTGTGATTTAAAATACACTTAATTTAATGAGTCCAATACTTTATTAGAAGAAAAAGGAGGTGACATAAAAGTCACTGAAGTCTTCAGAGTCGATTTTAAATGCTGCATTTTCGTCTTCATCTCAAACATTGAAAACTGAATTACATTTTTGTTCAGTAACAGTTACAGTTTTCTTATTGGTTTCTTGCTTATATCTCGAAAACAGTTACTCCTATCAATTTTTATCTTTCTTTCAAGATTAAAGCTGATAAAATTTCTTACAAAATAGTTATTTGCATTTTTCTTGTAGGACCAACCATAAGCGAGTTATAGAGTTGGATATAAATAATATTTAACAAAAACTTGCTTTAAAATAAAATGTTTGAAAAACTAAAATTAAACTAAATTAATTGTGTCTAACACTTTAGTAGAGGAAAAAGGAGAAGACATAAAAGTCACTAATGGTTTCAGAGTCGTCTTTAGTCGTCATATTAATAACAATAACATTAATAATAATAATACTAATAATACTAAATTTGCTTATATGCAAGCGCTTAATTAAGGTAACAGTTTCTTGCTTATATCTCGAAAACAGTTACTTCTATCAATTTCTATCTTTTTACTAAAATTAAAGCTGATAAAATTTCCTACAAAATAGTTATTTGCATTTTTCATGTAGGACTAACCATAAGCGAGATATAAGTTTGAAAATAATTAATTTTTAAAAAAAAGTGCTTTAACAGAAAATGTTTTGTGATTTAAAATACACTTAATTTATTAGGTCCAATACTTTATTAGAAGAAAAAGGAGGTGACATATAAGTCACTGAAGTCTTCAGAGTCGATTTTAAATGCTGCATTTTCGTCTTCGTCTCAAACATTGAAAATTGAATTACATTTTTGTTCAGTAACAGTTACAGTTTTCTTATTGGTTTTTTGCTTATATCTCGAAAACAGTTACTCCTATCAATTTTTATCTTTCTTTCAAAATTAAAGCTGATAAAATTTCCTACAAAATAGTTATTTGCATTTTTCTTGTAGGACCAACCATAAGCGAGTTATAGAGTTGGATATAAATAATATTTAACAAAAACTTGCTTTAAAATAAAATGTTTGAAAAACTAAAATTAAACTAAATTAATTGTGTCTAACACTTTAGTAGAGGAAAAAGGAGAAGACATAAAAGTCACTAAAGGTTTCAGAGTTGTCTTTAATCGTCATATTAATAACAATAACATTAATAATAATAATACTAATAGAATCAAATTTGCTTACATGCAAACGCTTAATTAAGGTAACAGTTTTTTGGTTTCTTGCTTATATCTCGAAAACAGTTACTTATATCAAAATTATCTTTTTACTAAAATTAAAGCTGATAAAATTTCCTACAAAATAGTTATTTGCATTTTTCATGTAAGACTAACCATAAGCGAGATATAAGTTTAAAAATTATTAATATTTAAAAAAAAAGTGCTTTAACAGAAAATGTCTTGTGATTTAAAATACACTTAATTTATTGGGTCAAATACTTTATTAGAAGAAAAAGGAGGTGACATAAAAGTCGCTGAAGTCTTCAGAGTCGTTTTTAAATGCTGCATTTTCGTCTTCGTCTCAAACATTGAAAACTGTATAACATTTTTGTTCAGTAACTGTTACAGTTTTCACTTTGGTTTTTAGCTTATATCTCGAAAACAATTACTCCTATCAATTTTTATCTTTCTTTCAAAATTAAAGCTGATAAAATTTCCTACAAAATAGTTAATTGCATTTCTTTTGTAAGACCAACCATAAGCGAGTTATAGAGTTGGATATAAATAATCTTTAACAAAAATTTGCTAAAATAAAATGTTTGAAAAACCGAAATTAAACTAAATTAATTG
>NC_087397.1:16932500-17000000 GCF_031307605.1 Tribolium castaneum
GTGGTAATATGGTATTTTGCATCTGTCCTATAAAAGTTTACTCGTTTCGCTCCATTGAATCATTCGAAATAAATTATTTTGACACAACAACGAAAATAATTTGTTTTTGTTTAAACTGTAACATGTCGTTTTTATAAAACGAACTAAGACGTTTGGCATCTGTTTAGTGAAAGTTTTCTCGTTTGGGTGCATAAAATCGTTTGAAATTAACAGTTCTGGTCAAAACTATAACGTAGATTATTTCTTTGAGACGAAATTTAAAGTTTTCATTAAGTTTTATACAAGTTTGCTCTATTCTAAGCAAAGGAGTAATCAGGATAAACTGCTTTTATCCAAAGTAATACATAATTTGCAGTTTTGAGCCAGAATAAGACGTTTTTAATCTTTTTAATGTAAGTTTTTGTATTCAAAACAAAGGATCGTCTAAAGTAAGAAGTTTTTGTCCAGACTGAAACGTAATTCGAATTTCTGTGCCTGAATAAGGGATTTTCAGTTACTTTGATGTAAGGTTTCTTGTTTGTAACAATGAATTAACGAAAATAATTGGTTTTTATCCTAACTGGGGCATGAATCGTTTTTAAAAGGCGAAATAAGATGTTTTTCCTCTGTTCAGTGAAAGTTTACTCGTTTCAAAGCATAGAACCGTTTGAAATTAACAGCTCTCGTTAAGACTATAACGCAAATCTTTTGTTTTGTGCTAAAATAAGACGTTTTTAGTCAGTTTGATATAAGTTTTCTTATTCAAAGCAAAATATTGTCGAAAATCAACCGATTTTGTCTAAACTGATACAAAATTCGGTGGTTTGTGTCCGAATACAAAGTTTTCAAATTCTTTAATGTTAGGTTTGCTGCTTCGAACAAAGAATCAACGAAAATATTTTGTTTTAATACAAACAGCAATATAAAATGTATTTATAGGACAAAACATGATGTTTGGCATCTGTTTAATAAAAATTTACTCGTTTGGAAGCATAGAATCATTCCAAATAAGCTATTCTCGTCGAAACTATAATGTAATTAGTATTTGGTGCTAGAATACAGCGTTTTTGTTAGATTTATTGACAATTTTGTCCATTTTAAGCAATGAAACGAATAGGATTAGCTGCCTTTATCCAAAATGATACATAAATTGCTCTTTTATGCCAGATTAATACGTTTTAGTCTGTTCGATGTAAGTTTTCTTGTTTAAAGCAAAAGATCGTCTAAAATAAGCCGTTTTTGTTTGAACTGATAAACAATTCAGATTGAGAGTCAACAAAAATAATTTGTTTTAATCCTAACTGATACTTTTTGACCCTATAAGAGTCCTATAAGAGTCCGAGATACGCCGTTCTCGTCAAGTCTATAACGTAATTCGTTTTTTTGTGTCAGAATACGACGTTTTCTGTCTGTTTAATATAATTTTTTAATAATAATAATAATAATAACAATAATAATAATAATAATAATAATAATAATAATAATAATGATAGTAATAGTAACAAAAGTAATAATAATGTTAATACTTTTAATAAGGAAAAATGAAGCTTATTTTGTGTTACATGAGCGTTTTCTCATTTCTATGCAAAAGATCATGTGTGATCTGTGTTTTTAGGCAATCTAAGCCATTTTATAGTTTTTAGGCAAGAAATTGTCTAAAATAAATCACTCATTTTAAAACTGGTATAAAAACATTTACTATACAAAAGTTATAATCGGTTTTTAATAATAATAATAATAATAATATTAACAATAATAATAATAATAGTAATAATAATAATAATAATAATAATAATAATAATAATAATAATAATAATAATAATAATAATAATAATAATACTTATAATAATAAATTTCTTTCTAAATTAAAGCTTAGTTTTTCTAAGCAAAAATGAAGCTTATTTTGTGTTATATGAGCGTTTTCTCATTTCCATGCAAGAAATCATCTGTGATCTGTGTTTTTAGGCAAGAAATTGTCTAAAATTAATAACTCATTTTAAAACTGGTATAAAAACATTTACTATACAAAAGTTATAATCGGTTTTTAATAATAATAATATTAATAATAATAATAATAATAATAATAATAATAGTAATAATAATAAAAATAATAGTAATAATAATAATAATAATAGTAGTAATAAAAGTAAGCTTAGTTTTCTAAGCAAAAATGAAGCTTATTTTGTGTTATATGGGCGTTTTCTCATTTCTATGCAAGAGATCATCTGTGATCTGTGTTAGGCAAGAAATTGTCTAAAATTAATAACTCATTATAAACTGGTATAAAAACATTTACTATACAAAAGTTATAATCGGTTTTTAATAATAATAATATTAATAATAATAATAATAATAATAATAATAATAATAATAATAATAGTAATAATAATAAAAATAATAGTAATAATAATAATAAAAATAATAATAATAGTAGTAATAAAAGTAAGCTTAGTTTTCTAAGCAAAAATGAAGCTTATTTTGTGTTATATGAGCGTTTTCTCATTTCTATGCAAGAGATCATCTGTGATCTGTGTTTTTAGGCAAGAAATTGTCTAAAATTAATAACTCATTTTAAAACTGGTATAAAAACATTTACTATACAAAAGTTATAATCGGTTTTTAATAATAATAATATTAATAATAATAATAATAATAATAATAATAGTAATAATAATAATAAAAATAATAGTAATAATAATAATAATAATAATAATAATAATAATAATAATAGTAATAATAATAAAAATAATAGTAATAATAATAATAATAAGAATAATAATAATAGTAGTAATAAAAGTAAGCTTAGTTTTCTAAGCAAAAATGAAGCTTATTTTGTGTTATATGAGCGTTTTCTCATTTCTATGCAAAAGATCATCTGTGATCTGTGTTTTTAGGCAAGAAATTGTCTAAAATTAATCTCATTTTAAAACTGGTATAAAAACATTTACTATACAAAAGTTATAATCGGTTTTTAATAATAATAATATTAATAATAATAATAATAATAATAATAATAGTAATAATAATAATAATAATAATAATATTAATAGTAGTAATAAAAGTAAGCTTAGTTTTCTAAGCAAAAATGAAGCTTATTTTGTGTTAGATGAGCGTTTTCTCATTTCTATGCAAAAGATCATGTGTGATCTGTGTTTTTAGGCAATCTAAGCCATTTTATAGTTTTTAATATTTAACAAAAATTTGCTTTAAAATAAAATGTTTGAAAAACTGAAATTAAACTAAATTAATTGTGTCTAACACTTTAGTAAAAGAAAAAGGAGACATAAAAGTCACTAAAGTCTTAGAGTTGTCTTTAGTCGTCATATTAATAACAATAACATTTATAATAACAATACTAGTAGTACTAAATTTGCTTATATGCAAGCGCTTAATTAAGGTAACAGTTTTTTTGTTTTTTGCTTATATCTCGAAAACAGTTACTTCTATCAATTTTTAACTTTTCACCAAAATTAAAGGTGATAAAATTTCCTACAAAATAGTTATTTGCATTTTTCATGTAGAACTAACCATAAGCGAGATATAAGTTTGAAAATAATTAATATTTAAAAAAAAAAGTGCTTTAACAGAGAATGTCTTGTGATTAAAATACACTTAATTTAATGGGTCCAATACTTTATTAGAAGAAAAAGGAGGTGACATAAAAGTCACCATAGTCTTGAGAGTGGTTTTTAGTGGTCATATTAATAACAATAACATTAATAATAATAATACTAATAGTACTAAATTTGCATATATGCAAGCGCTTAATTAAGGTAACAGTTTCTTGCTTATATCTCGAAAACAGTTACTCCTCTCAATTTTTTTTTTTTCAAAATTAAAGCTGATAAAATTTCCTACAAAATAGTTATTTGCATTTTTCTTGTAGGACCAACCATAAGCGAGTTATAGAGTTGGATATAAATAATCTTTAACAAAAATTTGCTTTAAAATAAAATGTTTGAAAATCCGAAATTAAACTAAATTAATTAAGACTAACACTTTAGTGGAGGAAAAAGGAGAAGACATAAAAGTCATTAAAGTCTTGAGAGTCGTTTTTAGTCGTCATATTAATAACAATAACATTAATAATAATAATACTAATAGTACTAAATTTGCTTATATGCAAGCGCTTAATTAAGGTAACAGTTTCTTGCTTATATCTCGAAAATAGTTACTCCTATCAATTTTTATCTTTTTACTAAAATTAAAGCTGATAAAATTTCCTACAAAATAGTTATTTGCATTTTTTATGTAGGACTAACCATAAGCGAGATATAAGTTTGAAAATAATTAATATTTAAAAAAAAAGTGCTTTAACAGAAAATGTTTTGTGATTTAAAATACACTTAATTTATTAGGTTTAATACTTTATTAGAAGAAAAAGGAGGTGACTTATAAGTCACTGAAGTCTTCAGAGTCGATTTTAAATGCTGCATTTTTGTCTTCGTCTCAAACATTGAAAACTGAATTACATTTTTGTTCAGTAACTGTAACAGTTTTTACTTTGGTTTTTTGCTTATATCTCGAAAACAATTACTCCTATCAATTTTTATTTTTCTTTCAAAATTAAAGCTGATAAAATTTCCAACAAATTAGTTATTTGCATTTTTCTTGTAGGACAAACCATAAGCGAGTTATAGAGTTGGATATAAATAATCTTTAACAAAAATTTGCTTTAAAATAAAATGTTTGAAAAACTGAAATTAAACTAAATTAATTGTGTCTAACACTTTAGTAGAGGGAAAAGGAGAAGACATAAAAGTTACCAAAGTCTTCAGAGTTGTTTTTAGTACTAAATAGGCATATATGCAAGCGCTTAATTAAGGTAACAGTTTTTTGGTTTCTTGCTTATATTTCGAAAACAGTTACTCCTATCAATTTTTATCTTTTTACTAAAATTTTTACTAAAATTAAAGTGACAGTAAATGCTGCATTTTCGTCTTCGACTCAAACATTGAAAACTGAATTACATTTAAGACTTTAGTGACTTTTATGTCTCCTCCTTTTTCCTCTACTAAAGTGTTAGACACAATTAATTTAGTTTAATTTTAGTTTTTCAAACATTTTATTTTAAAGCAAAATTTTGTTAAATATTAAAAACTATAAAATGGCTTAGATTGGCTAAAAACACAGATCACACATGATCTTTTGCATAGAAATGAGAAAACGCTCATGTAACACACAAAATAAGCTCCATTTTTCCTTATTAAAAGTATTATTATTATTATTACTTTTGTTAATATTACTATTATTATTATTATTATTATTATTATTATTATTATTATTATTGTTAATATTATTACTATTATTATTTATATTATTATTATTATTATTATTATTAACTTGTGTATAGTAAATGTTTTTATACCAGTTTTAAAATGAGTTATTATTTTTAGACAATTTCTTGCCTAAAAACACAGATCACTGATGATTTCTTGCATAGAAATGAGAAAACACTCATATAACACACAAAATAAGCTTCATTTTTGCTTAGAAAACTAAGCTTCCTTTTATTACTATTATTATTATTTTTATTATTATTATTGTTATTATTATTATTATTATTATTATTGTTATTATTATTATTATTATTATTATTATTATTATAATTGTTATTATTAAAAACTGATTATAACTTTTGTATAGTATTGTTTTTATACCAGTTTTAAAATGAGTGATTAATTTTAGCCAATTTCTTGCCTAAAAACTATAAAATGGCTTAGATTGCCTAAAAACACAGATCACACATGATCTTTTGCACAGAAATGAGAAAACGCTCATATAACACACAATTAGCTTCATTTTTGCTTAGAAAACTAAGCTTAATGTTATTACTACTATTATTATTATTTTTATTATTATTATTATTATTACTATTATTTTTATTATTATTATTACTATTATTATTATTATTATTATTATTATTATTATTATTATTATTATTATTATTAATATTATTATTATTAAAAACCGATTATAACTTTTGTATAGTAAATGTTTTTATACTAGTTTGAAAATGAGTTATTAATTTTAGACAATTTCTTGCCTAAAAACACAGATCACAGATGATCTCTTGCATAGAAATGAGAAAACGCTCAGGTTACTAAAATTAAAGCTGATAAAATTTTCTACAAAATAGTAATTTGCATTTTTCATGTAGGACTAACCACAAGCGAGATATAAGTTTGAAAATAATTAATATTTAAAAAAAAAAGTGCTTTAACAGAAAATGTCTTGTGATTTAAAATACACTTAATTTATTGGGTCCAATACTTTATTAGAAGAAAAAGGAGGTGACATAAAAGTCACTGAAGTCTTCAGAGTCGATTTTAAATGCTGCATTTTCGTCTTCGTCTCAAACATTGAAAACTGAATTACATTTTCTTTCAGTAACAGTTACAGTTTTCTTATTGGTTTTTTGCTTATATCTCAAAAACTGTTACTCCTATCAATTTTTATCTTTTTTTCAAAATTAAAGCTGATAAAATTTTCTACAAAATCGTTATTTGCATTTTTCATGTAAGACTAACCATAAGCGAGATATAAGTTTAAAAATTATTAATATTTGAAAAAAAAGTGCTTTAACAGAAAATGTCTTGTGATTTAAAATACACTTAATTTATTGGGTCCAATACTTTATTAGAAGAAAAAGGAGGTGACATAAAAGTCACTGAAGTCTTCAGAGTCGATTTTAAATGCTGCATTTTCGTCTTCGTCTCAAACATTGAAAACTGAATTACATTTTTGTTCAGTATCTGTAACAGTTTTCACTTTGGTTTTTTGCTTGTATCTCGAAAACAATTACTCCTATCAATTTTTAACTTTCTTTCAAAATTAAAGCTGATAAAATTTCCTACAGAATAGTTATTTGCATTTCTTTTGTAAGACCCACCATAAGCGAGTTATAGAGTTGGATATAAATAATCTTTAACACAAATTTGCTTTAAAATAAAATCCTTGAAAAACTGAAATTAAACTAAATTAATTGTGTCTAACACTCTAATAGAGGAAAAAGGAGAAGACATAAAAGTCACTAAATGTTTCAGAGTCGTCTTTAGTCGTCATATTAATAACAGTAACATTAATAATAATACTACTAATAGTACTAAATTTGCTTATATGCAAACGCTTAATTAAGGTAACAGTTTTTTGGTTTCTTGCTTATATCTCGAAAACAGTTACTCCTATCAATTTTTATCTCTTTTTCAAAATTAAAGCTGATAAAATTTCCTACAAAATAGATATTTGCATTTTTTTGTAGGAGCAACCATAAGCGAGTTATAGAGTTGGATATAAATAATCTTTAACAAAAATTTGCTTTAAAATAAAAAGTTTGAAAAACCGATATTAAACTAAATTAATTGGGTCTAACACTTTAGTAGAGGAAAAAGGAGAAGACATAAAAGTCACCAAAGTCTTTAGAGTTGTTTTTAGTACTAAATTTGCATATATGCAAGCGCTTAATTAAGGTAACAGTTTTTTGGTTTCTTGCTTATATCTCGAAAACAGTTCCTCCTATCAATTTTTATCTTTTTACTAAAATTTTTACTAAAATTAAAGTGACAGTAAATGCTGCATTTTCGTCTTCGTCTCAAACATTGAAAACTGTATTACATTTAAGACTTTAGTGACTTTTATGTCTCCTCCTTTTTCCTCTACTAAAGTGTTAGACACAATTAATTTTGTTTAATTTCAGTTTTTCAAACATTTTATTTTAAAGCAAACTTTTGTTAAATATTAAAAACTATAAAATGGCTTAGATTGCCTAAAAACACAGATCACACATGATCTTTTGCATAGAAATGAGAAAACGCTTATGTAACACACAAAATAAGCTCTATTTTTCCTTATTAAAAGTATTATTATTATTATTACTTTTGTTTCTATTACTATTATTATTATTATTATTATTATTATTATTATTGTTAATATTATTATTATTATTATTTATATTATTATTAACTTTTGTATAGTAAATGTTTTTATACCAGTTTTAAAATGAGTTATTAATTTTAGACAATTTCTTGCCTAAAAACACAGATCACAGATGATTTCATGCATTGAAATGAGAAAACACTCATATAACACACAAAATAAGCTTCATTTTTGCTTAGAAAACTAAGCTTACTTTTATTACTATTATTATTATTGTTATTATTATTATTATTATTATTATTATTATTATTGTTATTATTATTAATATTATTATTATTATTATTATTAATATAATTGGTATTATTAAAAACCGATTATAACTTTTGTATAGTATTGTTTTTATACCAGTTTTAAAATATGAGTGATTAATTTTAGCCAATTTCTTGCCTAAAAACTATAAAATGGCTTAGATTGCCTAAAAACACAGATCACACATTATCTTTTCCATAGAAATGAGAAAACGCTCATATAACACAAAATAAGCTTCATTTTTGCTTAGAAAACTAAGCTTACTTTTATTACTACTATTATTATTATTTTTATTAATATTATTGCTATTATTATTATTATTATTATTATTATTATTATTATTATTATTATTATTATTATTATTATTATTATTATTAATATTATTATTATTAAAAACCGATTTTAACTTTTGTATAGTAAATGTTTTTATACCAGTTTTAAAATGAGTTATTAATTTTAGACAATTTCTTGCCTAAAAACACAGATCACAGATGATCTGCATAGAAATGAGAAAACGCTCAGATAACACGAAATAAGCTTCATTTTTGCTTAGAAAACTAAGCTTACTTTTATTACTATTATTATTATTTTTATTATTATTATTATTATTATTATTGTTATTATTATTGTTAATATTATTATTATTATTATTATTATTATTATTAAAAACCGATTATAACTTTTGTATAGTCAATGTTTTTTTTATACCAGTTTTAAAATGAGTGATTTATTTTAGACAATTTCTTGCCTAAAATCTATAAAATTGCTTAGATTGCCTAAAAACACAGATCACACATGATCTTTTGCATAAAAATGAGAAAACGCTCATGTAACACACAAAATAAGCTTCATTTTTCCTTATTAAATGTATTATTATTATTATTACTATTATTATTATTATTATTATTATTATTATTATTATTATTATTATTAACTTTTGTATAGTAAATGTGTTTATACCAGTTTTAAAATGAGTTATTAATTTTAGACAATTTCTTGCCTAAAAACACAGATCACAGATGATTTCTTGCATAGAAATGAGAAAACGCTCATATAACACACAAAATAAGCTTCATTTTTGCTTAGGAAACTAAGCTTACTTTTATTACTATTATTAATTTTATTATTATTATTATTATTATTATTATTATTGTTATTATTATTATTAATATAATTATTAAAAAATTATATTAAACAGACAGAATACGTCGTATTCTGACACAAAAAAACGAATTACCTTATAGACTTGACGAGAACGGCGTATCTCGGACTCTTATAGGACTCTTATAGGGTCAAAAAGTATCAGTTTGGATTAAAACAAATTATTTTTGTTGACTCTCAGTCTAAATTGTTCATCAGTTCAAACAAAAACGGCTTATTTTAGACGATCTTTTGCTTTGAACAAGAAAACTTACATCGAACAGACTAAAAACGTATTAATCTGGCATAAAAGAGCAATTTATGTATCACTTTAGATAAAGGCAGCTAATCCTATTCGTTTCATTGCTTAAAATAGACAAAATTGTTAATAAATCTAACAAAAACGCTGTATTCTAGCACAAAATACTAATTATATTATAGTTTCGACGAGAATAGCTTATTTGGAATAATTCTATGCTTCCAAACGAGTAAATTTTTATTAAACAGATGCCAAACATCATGTTTTGTCCTATAAAGACATTTTATATTGCAGTTTGTATTAAAACAAAATATTTTCGTTGATTCTTTGTTAGAAGCAGCAAACCTAGCATTAAAGAATCTGAAAACTTTGTATTCGGACACAAACCACCGAATTTTGTATCAGTTTAGACAAAAACGGTTGATTTTCGACAATATTTTGCTTTGAACAAGAAAACTTATATCAAACTGACTAAAAACGTCTTATTTTAGCACAAAACAAAAGATCTGCGTTACAGCCTAAACGAGAGCTGTTAATTTCAAACGGTTCTATGCTTTGAAACGAGTAAACTTTCTCTGAACAGAGGAAAAACATCTTATTTCGCCTTTTAAAAACGATTCATGCCCCAGTTAGGATAAAAACCAATTATTTTCGTTAATTCATTGTTACAAACAAGAAACCTTACGTCAAAGTAACTGAAAACCCCTTATTCAGGCACAGAAATTCGAATTACGTTTCAGTCTGGACAAAAACTGCTTGCTTTAGACGATCCTTTGTTTTGAATACAAAAACTTACATTAAAAAGATTAATTCTTAATTCAGTCTTATTCTGGCTGAAAACTGCAAATTATATATTACTCTAGATAAAAGCAATTTATCCTGATTACTCCTTTACTTAGAATAGAGTAAACTTGTATAAAACTTAATGAAAACTTTAAATTTCGTCTCAAAGAAATAATTTACGTTATAGTTTTGACCAGCACTGTTTATTTCAAACGATTTTATGATTCCAAACTAATGAACTTTTATGGGACAGATGCAAAACCACATACTACCATATAAAGCGTTGTTTTAAAGCAAGTTATTACCTTTTGCAACAAGAAATTTCACGTCAAAGAAACTGAAAATTTCGTATCCATGCACAAATATCGAATTACGTTTCAGTTTAGGCAAATACAGCTTATTTTAAACGATTCCTTGCTATAAACAAGAAAAATTTTATCAAACATATTGAAAACGTCTTATTCTCGAGAATAAGAGCAAATTATGTATCAGTTTTAACAAAAGCGGATTACACTGTTTGATTCTATGCTTAGAGTAGAGTAAACTACTATAAAACGTAATGAAAACTCTATATTCAAGCTCAAAAAACAAATTACGTTATAGTTTTGACAAAAAAAAATTATTTCGGACGATTACATACTCCAAGTAAGCAAACTTTAATTGAACAAGTGCAAAAGCTAATACTTTGCTTTAAAATAACGATTTATGTGGTAATATGGTATTTTGCATCTGTCCTATAAAAGTTTACTCGTTTCTGTGCCTGAATAAGGGGTTTTCAGTTACTTTGATGTAAGGTTTCTTGTTTGTAACAATGAATTAACGAAAATAATTGGTTTTTATCCTAACTGTGGCATGAATCGTTTTTAAAAGGCGAAATAAGATGTTTTTTCTCTGTTCAGTGAAAGTTTACTCGTTTCTTTATGTCACCTCTTTTTTCTTCTAATAAAGTATTGGACCCATTAAATTAAGTGTATTTTAATCACAAGACATTTTCTGTTAAAGCACTTTTTTTTAAATATTAATTATTTTCAAACTTATATCTCGCTTATGGTTAGTCCTACATGAAAAATGCAAATAACTATTTTGTAGGAAATTTTATCAGCTTTAATTTTAGTAAAAAGATAAAAATTGATAGGAATAACTGTTTTCGAGATATAAGCAAGAAACAAAAAAACTGTTACCTTAATTAAGCGTTTGCATATAAGCAAATTTAGTACTATTAGTATTATTATTATTAATGTTATTGTTATTAATATGACGACTAAAGACGACTCTGAAACCATTAGTGACTTTTATGTCTTCTCCTTTTTCCTCTACTAAAGTGTTAGACAGAATTAATTTAGTTTAATTTTAGTTTTTCAAACATTTTATTTTAAAGCAAATTTTTGTTAAATATTATTTATATCCAACTCTATAACTCGTTTATTCTTGGTCCTACAAAAAAAATGTAAATAACTATTTTGTTGGAAATTTTATCAGCATTAATTTTAGAAGAAAGATAAAATTTGATAGGAGTAACTGTTTTCGAGATATAAGCAAAAAACCAATAAGAAAACTGTGACTGTTACTGAACAAAAATGTAATCCAGTTTTCAATATTTGAGACGAAGACGAAAATGCAGCATTTAAAAACGACTCTGAAGACTTCAGTGACTTTTATGTCACCTCCATTTTCTTCTAATAAAGTATTGGACCCAATAAATTAAGTGTATTTTAAATCACAAGACATTTTCTGTTAAAGCACTTTTTTTTTAAATATTAATTATTTTCAAACTTATATCTCGCTTATGGTTAGTCCTACATGAAAAATGCAAATAACTATTTTGTAGGAAACTTTATCAGCTTTAATTTTAGTAAAAAGATAAAAATTGATAGGAGTAACTGTTTTCGAGATATTAGCAAGAAACCAAAAAACTGTTACCTTAATTAAGCGTTTGCATATAAGCAAATTTAGTACTATTAGTATTATTATTATTAATGTTATTGTTATTAATATGACGACTAAAGACGACTCTGAAACTATTAGTGACTTTTATGTCTTCTCCTTTTTCCTCTACTAAAGTGTTAGACTCAATTAATTTAGTTTAATTTCGGTTTTTCAAACATTTAATTTTAAAGCTAATTTTTGTTAAAGATTATTTATATCCAACTCTATAACTCGCTTATGGTTGGTCCTACAAGAAAAATGCAAATAACGATTTTGTAGGAAATTTTATCTGCTTTAATTTTGAGTGAAAGATAAAAATGGATAGGAGTAACAGTTTTCGAGATATAAGCAAAAAACCAATAAGAAAACTGTAACTTTTACTGAACAAAAATGTAATTCAGTTTCCAATGTTTGAGACGAAGACGAAAATGCAGCATTTAAAACCGACTCTGAAGACTTCAGTGACTTTTATGTCACCTCCTTTTTCTTCTAATAAAGTATTGAACCCATTAAATTAAGTGTATTATAAATCACAAGACATTTTCTGTTAAAGCACTTTTTTTTAAATATTAATTATTTTCAAACTTATATCTCGCTTATGGTTAGTCCTACATAAAAAATGCAAATAACTATTTTGTTGAAAATTTTATCAGCTTTAATTTTAGTATAAAGATAAAAATTGATAGGAGTAACTGTTTTCGAGATATAAGCAAGAAACTGTTACCTTAATTAAGCGCTTGCATATAAGCAAATTTAGTACTATTAGTATTATTATTATTAATGTTATTGATATTAATATGACGACTAAAAACGACTCTCAAGACTTTGGAGACTTTTATGTCTTCCCCTTTTTCCTCCACTAAAGTGTTAGTCTTAATTAATTTAGTTTAATTTCGGTTTTTCAAACATTTTATTTTAAAGCAAATTTTTGTTAAAGATTATTTATATCCAACTCTATAACTCGCTTATGGTTGGTCCTACAAGAAAAATGCAAGTAACTATTTTGTAGGAAATTTAATCAGCTTTAATCCTAAAAAAAAGATGAAAATTGATAGGAGTAACTGTTTTCGAGATATAAGCAATAAACCAATAAGAAAACTGTAACTGTTACTGAACAAAAATGTAATTCAGTTTTCAATTTTTGAGACGAAGACAAAAATGCAGCATTTAAAATCGACTCTGAAGACTTCAGTGACTTTTATGTCACGTCCTTTTTCTTCTAATAAAGTATTGGACCCATTAAATTAAGTGTATTTTAAATCACAAGACATTTTCCGTTAAAGCACTTTTTTTTTAAATATTAATTATTATCAAACTTATTTTTCGCATATGGTTAGTCCTACATAAAAAATGCAAATTACTATTTTGTAGGAAATTTTATCAGCTTTAATTTTGAAAGAAAGATAAAATTTGATAGGTGTAACTGTTTTCGAGATATAAGCAAAAAACCAAGAAGAAAACTGTAACTGTTACTGAACAAAAATGTAATTCAGTTTTCAATGTTTGAGACGATGACAAAAATGCAGCATTTAAAAACGACTCTGAAGACTTCAGTGACTTTTATGTCACCTCCTTTTTCTTCTAATAAAGTATTGGATCCAATAAATTAAGTGTATTTTAAATCACAAGGCATTTTTTGTTAAAGCACTTTTGTTTTAAATATTAATTATTTTCAAACTTATATCTCGCTTATGGTTAGTCCTACATGAAAAATGCAAATAACTATTTTGTAGGAAATTTTATCAGCTTTAATTTTGAAAAAAAGATAAAAATTGATAGAAGTAATTGTTTTCGAGATATAAGCAAAAAACCAAAGTGAAAACTGTTACAGTTACTGAACAAAAATGTAATTCAATTTTCAATGTGACGAAGGCAAAAATGCAGCATTTAAGAACGACTCTGAAGACTTCAGCGACTTTTATGTCACCTCCTTTTTCTTCTAATAAAGTATTGGACCCAATAAATTAAGTGTGTTTTAAATCACAAGACATTTTCTGTTAAAGCACTTTTATTTAAATATTAATAATTTTTAAACTTATATCTCGCTTATGGTTAGTCTTACATGAAAAATGCAAATAACTATTTTGCAGGAAATTTAATCAGCTTTAATTTTAGTGAAAAAATAAAAATTGATATAAGTAACTGTTTTCGAGATATAAGCAAGAAACCAAAAAACTGTTACCTTAATTAAGCGTTTGCATGTAAGCAAATTTAGTACTATTAGTATTATTATTATTAATGTTATTGCTATTAATATGACGACTAAAGACGACTCTGAAACTATTAGTGACTTTTATGTCTTCTCCTTTTTCCTCTACTAAAGTGTTAGCCTCAATTAATTTAGTTTAATTTCGGTTTTTCAAACATTTTATTTTAAAGCTAATTTTTGTTAAAGATTATTTATATCCAACTCTATAACTCGCTTATGGTTGGTCCTACAAGAAAAATGCAAATAACGATTTTGTAGGAAATTTTATCTGCTTTAATTTTGAGAGAAAGATAAAAATGGATAGGAGTAACAGTTTTCGAGATATAAGCAAAAAACCAATAAGAAAACTGTAACTTTTACTGAACAAAAATGTAATTCAGTTTTCAATGTTTGAGACGAAGACGAAAATGCAGCATTTAAAACCGACTCTGAAGACTTCAGTGACTTTTATGTCACCTCCTTTTTCTTCTAATAAAGTATTGAACCCATTAAATTAAGTGTATTATAAATCACAAGACATTTTCTGTTAAAGCACTTTTTTTTAAATATTAATTATTTTCAAACTTATATCTCGCTTATGGTTAGTCCTACATGAAAAATGCAAATAACTATTTTGTAGGAAATTTTATCAGCTTTAATTTTAGTAAAAAGATAAAAATTGATAGGAGTAACTGTTTTCGAGATATAAGCAAGAAACTGTTACCTTAATTAAGCGCTTGCATATAAGCAAATTTAGTACTACTAGTATTATTATTATTAATGTTATTGATATTAATATGACGACTAAAAACGACTCTCAAGACTTTGGAGACTTTTATGTCTTCCCCTTTTTCCTCCACTAAAGTGTTAGTCTTAATTAATTTAGTTTAATTTCGGTTTTTCAAACATTTTATTTTAAAGCAAATTTTTGTTAAAGATTATTTATATCCAACTTTATAACGCGCTTATGGTTGGTCCTACAAGAAAAATGCAAATAATTATTTTGTAGGAAATTTTATCAGCTTGAATTTTGAAAAAAAGATAAAAATTGATAGGAGTAACTGTTTTCGAGATATAAGCAAAAAACCAATAAGAAAACTGTAACTGTTACTGAACAAAAATGTAATTCAGTTTTCAATGTTTGAGACAAAGACGAAAATGCAGCATTTAAAATCGACTCTGAAGACTTCAGTGACTTTTATGTCACCTCCTTTTTCTTCTAATAAAGTATTGGACCTTATAAATTAAGTGTATTTTAAATTACAAGACATTTTCTGTTAAAGCACTTTTTTTTTAAATATTAATTATTTTCAAACTTACATCTCGCTTATGGTTAGTCCTACATGAAAAATGCAAATTACTATTTTGTAGAAAATTTTATCAGCTTTAATTTTAGTAAAAAGATAAAAATTAATAGGAGTAACTGTTTTCGAGATATAAGCAAGAAACCAAAAAACTGTTACCTTAATTAAGCGTTTGCATATAAGCAAATTTAGTACTATTAGTATTATTATTATTAATGTTATTGTTATTAATATGACGACTAAAGACGACTCTGAAACATTTAGTGACTTTTATGTCTTCTCCTTTTTCCTCTACTAAAGTGATAGACACAATTAATTTAGTTTAATTCCGGTTTTTCAAGCATTTTATTTTAAAGCAAATTTTTGTTAAATATTATTTATATCCAACTTCAGAGACGTCTTTAATCGTCATACTAATAACAATAACATTAATAATATTAATACTAATAGTACTAAATTTGCTTGTATGCCAACGCTTAATTAAGGTGACAGTTTTTTGGATTCTTGCTTATATCTCGAAAACAGTTACTCCTATCAATTTTTATCTTTTTACTAAAATTAAAACTGATAAAATTTCCTACAAAATAGCTTTTTGCATTTTTCATGTAAGACTAACCATAAGCGAGATATAAGTTTGAAAATAATCAATATTTAAAAAAAAAGTGCTTTAACAAAAAATGTCTTGTGATTTAAAATACACTTAATTTATTGGGTCCAATACTTTATTAGAAGAAAAAGGAGGTGACTTAAAAGTCACTGAAGTCTTCAGAGTCGTTTTTAAATGCTGCATTTTCGTCTACGTCTCAAACATTGAAAACTGAATTACATTTTTGTTCAGTAACAGTTACAGTTTTCTTATTGGTTTTTTGCTTATATCTCGAAAACAGTTACTCCTATCAATTTTTGTCTTTTTTTCAAAATTCAAGCTGATAAAACTTCCTACAAAATAGTTATTTGCATTTTTCTTGTAGGACCAACCATAAGCGAGTTATAGAGTTGGACATAAATAATCTTTAACAAAAATTTGCTTTAAAATAAAATGTTTGAAAAACCGAAATTAAACTAAATTAATTAAGACTAACACTTTAGTAGAGGAAAAAGGAAAAGACATAAAAGTCACCAAAGTCTTGAGAGTCGTTTTTAGTCGTCATATTAATAACAATAACATTAATAATAATAATACTAATATTACTAAATTTGATTATATGCAAGCGCTTAATTAAGGTAACAGTTTCTTGCTTATATCTCGAAAACAATTCCTTCTATCAATTTTTATTTTTTTACTAAAATTAAAGCAGATAAAATTTCCTACAAAATAGTTATTTGCATTTTTCATGTAGGGCTAACCATAAGCGAGATATAAGTTTGAAAATAATTAATATTTAAAAAAAAAGTGCTTTAACAGAAAATGACTTGTGATTTAAAATACACTTAATTTATTGGGTCCAATACTTTATTAGAAGAAAAAGGAGGTGACATAAAAGTCACTGAAGTCTTCAGAGTCGTTTTTAAATGATGCATTTTCGTCTTCGTCTCAAACATTGAAAACGGAATTACATTTTTGTTCAGTAACTGTAACAGTTTTCACTTTGGTTTTTTGCTTATATCTCGAAAACAATTACTCCTATCAATTTTTATCTTTCTTTCAAAATTAAAGCTGATAAAATTTCCTACAAAATAGTTATTTGCATTTCTTTTGTAAGACCAACCATAAGCGAGTTATAGAGTTGGATATAAATAATCTTTAACAAAAATTTGCTTTAAAATAAAATGTTTGAAAAACCTAAATTAAACTAAATTAATTGAGTCTAACACTTTAGTATAGGAAAAAGGAGAAGACATAAAAGTCACCAAAGTTTTCAGAGTCGTTTTTGGTCGTCATATTAATAACAATAACATTAATAATAATAATACAAATAGTACTAAATTTGCTTATATGCAAACGCTTAATTAAGGTAACAGTTTTTTGGTTTCTTGCTTATATCTCGAAAACAGTTACTTCTATCAATTTTTATCTTTTAACTAAAATTAAAGCTGATAAAATTTCCTACAAAATAGTTATTTGCATTTTTCATGTAGGACTAACCATAAGCGAGATATAAGTTTGAAAATAATTAATATTTAAAAAAAAGTGCTTTAACAGGAAATGTCTTGTGATTTAAAATACACTTAATTTTATGGGTCCAATACTTTATTAGAAGAAAAAGGAGGTGACATAAAATTCACCAAAGTCTTGAGAGTCGTTTTTAGTCGTCATATTAATAACAATAACATTAATAATAATAATACTAATAGTACTAAATTTGTTTATATGCAAGCGCTTAATTAAGGTAACAGTTTCTTGCTTATATCTCGAAAACAGTTACTCCTATCAATTTTTAACTTTTTTTCAAAATTCAAGCTGATAAAATTTCCTACAAAATAGTTATTTGCATTTTTCTTGTAGGACCAACCATAAGCGCGTTATTGAGTTGGATATAAATAATCTTTAACAAAAATTTGCTTTAAAATAAAATGTTTGAAAAACCGAAACTAAACTAAATTAATTAAGACTAACATTTTAGTAGAGGAAAAAGGAGAAGACATAAAAGTCACCAAAGTCTTGAAAGTCGTTTTTAGTCATCATATTAATAACAATAACATTAATAATAATAATACTAATATTACTAAATTTGCTTATATGCAAGCGCTTAATTGAGGTAACAGTTTCTTGCTTATATTTCGAAAACAGTTACTCCTATCAATTTTTATCTTTTTACTAAAATTAAAGCTGATAAAATTTCCTACAAAATAGTTATTTGCATTTTTTATGTAGGACTAACCTTAAGCGAGATATAAGTTTGAAAATAATTAATATTTAAAAAAAAAGTGCTTTAACAGAAAATGTCTTGTGATTTAAAATACATTTAATTTATTGGGTCCAATACTTTATTAGAAGAAAAAGGAGGTGACATAAAAGTCACTGAAGTCTTCAGAGTCGTTTTTAAATGATGCATTTTCGCTTCGTCTCAAACATTGAAAACTGAATTACAATTTTGTTTAGTAACTGTAATAGTTTTCACTTTGGTTTTTTGCTTATATCTCGAAAACAATTACTCCTATCAATTTTTATCTTTATTTCAAATTTAAATCTGATAAAATTTCCTACAAAATAGTTATGTGCATTTCTTTTGTAAGACCAACCATAAGCGAGTTATAGAGTTGGATATAAATAATCTTTAACAAAAATTTGCTTTAAAATAAAATGTTTGAAAAACCTAAATTAAACTAAATTAATTGAGTCTAACACTTTAGTATAGGAAAAAGGAGAAAACATAAAAGTCACCAAAGTCTTCAGAGTCGTTTTTGGTCGTCATATTAATAACAATAACATTAATAATAATAATACTAATAGTACTAAATTTGCTTATATGCAAGCGCTTTATTAAGGTAACAGTTTTTTGGTTTCTTGCTTATATCTCGAAAACAGTTACTCCTATCAATTTTTATCTTTTTACTAAAATTAAAGCTGATAAAATTTCCTACAAAATAGTTATTTGCATTTTTCTTGTAGGACCAAGTATAAGCGAGTTATAAAGATGGATATAAATAATATTTAACAAAAATTTGCTTTAAAATAAAATGTTTGAAATACTGATATTAAACTAAATTAATTGTGTCTAACACTTTAGTGGAGGAAAAAAGAGGACACATAAAAGTCACTAAAGGTTTCAGAGACGTCTTTAATCGTCATACTAATAACAATAACATTAATAATAATAATACTAATAGTACTAAATTTGCTTGTATGCAAACGCTTAATTAACGTGACAGTTTTTTGGTTTCTTGCTTATATCTCGAAAACAGTTACTCCTATCAATTTTTATCTTTTTACTAAAATTAAAGCTGATAAAATTTCCTACAAAATAGTTTTTTGCATTTTTCATGTAGGACTAACCATAAGCGAGATATAAGTTTGAAAATAATCAATATTTAAAAAAAAAGTGCTTTAACAAAAAATGTCTTGTGATTTAAAATACACTTAATTTATTGGGTCCAATACTTTATTAGAAGAAAAAGGAGGTGACTTAAAATTCACTGAAATCTTCAGAGTCGTTTTTAAATGCTGCATTTTCGTCTACGTCTCAAACATTGAAAACTGAATTACATTTTTGTTCAGTAACAGTTACAGTTTTCTTATTGGTTTTTTGCTTATATCTCGAAAACAGTTACTCCTATCAATTATTATCTTTTTTTCAAAATTCAAGCTGATAAAATTTCCTACAAAATAGTTATTTGCATTTTTCTTGTAGGACCAACCATAAGCGAGTTATAGAGTTGGATATAAATAATCTTTAACAAAAATTTGCTTTAAAATAAAATGTTTGAAAAACCGAAATTAAACTAAATTAATTAAGACTAACACTTTAGTAGAGGAAAAAGGAGAAGACATAAAAGTCACCAAAGTCTTGAGAGTCGTTTTTAGTCGTCATATTAAAAACAATAACATTAATAATAATAATACTAATATTACTAAATTTGCTTATATGCAAGCGCTTAATTAAGGTAACAGTTTCTTGCTTATATCTCGAAAACAGTTCCTTCTATCAATTTTTATTTTTTTACTAAAATTAAAGCTGATAAAATTTCCTACAAAATAGTTATTTGCATTTTTTTGTAGGACCAAGTATAAGCGAGTTATAAAGATGGATATAAATAATATTTAACAAAAATTTGCTTTAAAATAAAATGTTTGAAAAACCTAAATTAAACTAAATTAATTGAGTCTAACACTTTAGTATAGGAAAAAGGAGAAAACATAAAAGTCACCAAAGTCTTCAGAGTCGTTTTTGGTCGTCATATTAATAACAATAACATTAATAATAATAATACTAATAGTACTAAATTTGCTTATATGCAAGCGCTTTATTAAAGTAACAGTTTTTTGGTTTCTTGCTTATATCTCGAAAACAGTTACTTCTATCAATTTTTATCTTTTTACTAAAATTAAAGCTGATAAAATTTCCTACAAAATAGTTATTTGCATTTTTCATGTAGGGCTAACCATAAGCGAGATATAAGTTTGAAAATAATTAATATTTAAAAAAAAAGTGCTTTAACAGAAAATGTCTTGTGATTTAAAATACACTTAATTTATTGGGTCCAATACTTTATTAGAAGAAAAAGGAGATGACATAAAAGTTACTGAAGTCTTCAGAGTCGTTTTTAAATGATGCATTTCCGTCTTCGTCTCATACATTGAAAACTGAATTACATTTTTGTTCAGTAACTGTAACAGTTTTCACTTTGGTTTTTTGCTTATATCTCGAAAACTATTACTCCAATCAATTTTTATCTTTCTTTCAAAATTAAAGCTGTTAAAATTTCCTACAAAATAGTTATTTGCATTTCTTTTGTAAAACCAACCATAAGCGAGTTATAAAGTTGGATATAAATAATCTTTAATAAAAATTTGCTTTAAAATAAAATGTTTGAAAAACCTAAATTAAACTAAATTAATTGAGTCTAACACTTTAGTATCGGAAAAAGGAGAAGACATAAAAGTCACCAAAGTCTTCAGAGTCGTTTTTGGTCGTCATATTAATAACAATAACATTAATAATAATAATACAAATAGTACTAAATTTGCTTATATGCAAACGCTTAATTAAGGTAACAGTTTTTTGGTTTCTTGCTTATATCTCGAAAACAGTTACTTCTATCAATTTTTATCTTTTAACTAAAATTAAAGCTGATAAAATTTCCTACAAAATAGTTATTTGCATTTTTCATGTAGGACTAACCATAAGCGAGATATAAGTTTGAAAATAATTAATATTTAAAAAAAAAGTGCTTTAACAGAAAATGTCTTGTGATTTAAAATACACTTAATTTTATGGGTCCAATACTTTATTAGAAGAAAAAGGAGGTGACATAAAAGTCACCAAAGTCTTGAGAGTCGTTTTTAGTCGTCATATTAATAACAATAACATTAAAAATAATAATACTAATAGTACTAAATTTGCTTATATGCAAGCGCTTAATTAAGGTAACAGTTTCTTGCTTATATCTCGAAAACAGTTACTCCTATCAATTTTTATTTTTTAAATAAAATTAAAGCTGATAAAATTTCCTACAAAATAGTTATTTGCATTTTTTATGTAAGACTAACCATAAGCGAGATATAAGTTTGAAAATAATTAATATTTTAAAAAAAAGTGCTTTAACAGAAAATGTTTTGTGATTTAAAATACACTTAATTTATAAGGTCCAATACTTTATTAGAAGAAAAAGGAGGTGACATATAAGTCACTAAAGTCTTTAGAGTCGATTTTAAATGCTGCATTTTCGTCTTCGTCTCAAACATTGAAAACTGAGTTACATTTTTGTTCAGTAACAGTTTCAGTTTTCTTATTGGTTTTTTGCTTATATCTCGAAAACAGTTACTCCTATCAATTTTTATCTTTCTTACAAAATTAAAGCTGATAAAATTTCCTACAAAATAGTTATTTTCATTTTTCTTGTAGGACCAACCATAAGCGAGTTATAGAGTTGGATATAAATAATATTTAACAAAAACTTGCTTTAAAATAAAATGTTTGAAAAACTAAAATTAAACTAAATTAATTGTGTCTAACACTTTAGTAGAGGAAAATGGAGAAGACATAAAAGTCACTGAAGTTTTTAGAGTCGTTTGTAAATGCTGCATTTTCGTCTTCGACGACAGTTACTGAACAAAAATGTAATTCAGTTTTCAATGTTTGAGACGAAGACGAAAATGCAGCATTTACTGTCACCTCCTTTTTCTTCTAATTAAGTATTGGACCCAACAAATTAAGTATATTTTAAATCAAGATATTTTCTTTTAAAACTAATTTTTAATTATTAATTATTTTCAAACTTATATCTCGCTTATGGTTAGTTCTACATGAAAAATGCAAATAACTATTTTGTAGGAAATTTTATCTCCTATAATTTTGGTAAAATGGCAAAAATTGATAGGAGTAACTGTTTTCGAGATATAAGCAAAAAACAAAAAAACTGTTACCTTAATTAAGCGCTTGCATATAAGCAAATTTAGTACTACTAGTATTGTTATTATAAATGTTATTGTTATTAATAATAATAATACTAATAGTACTAAATTTGCTTACATGCAAGCGCTTAATTAAGGTAACAGTTTCTTGCTTATATTTCGAAAACAGTTACTTATATCAATTTTTATCTTTTTACTAAAATTAAAGCTGATAAAATTTCCTACAAAATAGTTATTTGCATTTTTCATGTTAGACTAACCATAAGCGAGATATAAGTTGAAAAATTATTAATATTTAAAAAAAAGTGCTTTAACAGAAAATGTCTTGTGATTTAAAATACACTTAATTTATTGGGTCCAATACTTTATTAGAAGAAAAAGGAGGTGACATTAAAGTCGCTGAAGTCTTCAGAGTCGTTTTTAAATGCTGCATTATCGTCTTCGTCTCAAACATTGAAAACTGAATTACATTTTTGTTCAGTAACTGTAACAGTTTTCACTTTGGTTTTTTGCTTATATCTCGAAAACAATTACTCCTATCAATTTTTATCTATCTTTCAAAATTAAAGCTGATAAAATTTCCTACAAAATAGTTAAATGCATTTCTTTTGTGGGACCAAACGTAAGCGAGTTATAGAGTTAGATATAAATATTAAACAACAATTTGCTTTAAAATAAAATGTTTGAAAAACTGAAATTAAACTAAATTAATTGTGTCTAACACTTTAGTAGAGGAAAAAGGAGGAGACATAAAAGTCAATAAAGTCTTAGAGTTGTCTTTAGTTGTCACATTAATAACAATAACATTAATAATAACAATACTAGTAGTACTAAATTTGTGTATATGCAAGCGCTTAATTAAGGTAACAGTTTTTTTGTTTTTTGCCTATATCTCGAAAACAGTTACTTTTATCAATTTTTACCTTTTCACCAAAATTAAAGCTGATAAAATTTCCTAAAAAATAGTTATTTACATTTTTCATGTAGAACTAACCATAAGCGAGATATAAGTTTGAAAATAATTAATAATTAAAAAAAAATGTGCTTTAACAAAAAATGTTTTGTGATTTAAAATACACTTAATTTATTGGATCCAATACTTAATTAGAAGAAAAAGGAGGTGACAGTAAATGCTGCATTTTCGTCTTCGTCTCAAACATTGAAAACTAAATCACATTTTTGTTCAGTATCTTACAGTTTTCACTTTGGTTTTTTGCTTATATCTCGAAAACAGTTACTTCTATCAATTTTTATCTTTCATTCAAAATTAAAGCTGATAAAATTTCCTACAAAATAGTTATTTGCATTTTTCTTGTAGGACCAACCATAAGCGAGTTATAGAGTTGGATATAAATAATATTTAACAAAAATTTGCTTTAAAATAATATGTTTGAAAAACTGAAATTAAACTAAATTAATTGTGTCTAACACTTTAGTAGTGGAAAAAGGAGAAGACATAAAAGTCACTGAAGTTTTTAGAGTCGTTTGTAAATGCTGCATTTTCGTCTTCGACGACAGTTACTGAACAAAAATGTAATTCAGTTTTCAATGTTTGAGACGAAGACGAAAATGCAGCATTTACTGTCACCTCCTTTTTCTTCTAATTAAGTATTGGACCCAACAAATTAAGTGTATTTTAAATCACAAGACATTTTCTGTTAAAACTCATTTTTAATTATTAATTATTTTCAAACTTATATCTCGCTTATGGTTAGTTTTACATGAAAAATGCAAATAACTATTTTGTAGGAAATTTTATCTCCTTTAATTTTGGTGAAATGGCAAAAATTGATAGGAGTAACTGTTTTCGAGATATAAGCAAAAAACAAAAAAACTGTTACCTTAATTAAGCGCTTGCATATAAGCAAATTTAGTACTACTAGTATTGTTATTATAAATGTTATTGTTATTAATATGACGACTAAAGACAACTCTAAGACTTTAGTGACTTTATGTCTCCTCCTTTTTCCTCTACTAAAGTGTTAGACACAATTAATTTAGTTCAATTTCAGTTTTTCAAACATTTTATTTTAAAGCAAATTTTTGTTAAATATTAAAAACTATATAATGGCTTAGATTGCCTAAAAACACAGATCACACATGATCTTTTGCATAGAAATGAGAAAACGCTCATGTAACACAAAATAAGCTCCATTTTTCCTTATTAAAAGTATTATTATTATTATTAAAATTATTATTTTTATTATTATTATTATTATTATTAACTTTTGTATAGTAAATGTTTTTATACCAGTTTTAAAATGAGTTATTAATTTTAGACAATTTCTTGCCTAAAAACACAGATCACAGATGATTTCATGCATTGAAATGAGAAAACACTCATATAACACACAAAATAAGCTTCATTTTTGCTTAGAAAACTAAGCTTACTTTTATTACTATTATTATTATTGTTATTATTATTATTATTATTATTACTATTATTGTTGTTATTATTATTATTATTATTATTTTTATTATTATTATTATTATTATAATTGGTATTATTAAAAACCGATTATAACTTTTGTATAGTATTGTTTTTATACCAGTTTTAAAATATGAGTGATTAATTTTAGCCAATTTCTTGCCTAAAAACTATAAAATGGCTTAGATTGCCTAAAAACACAGATCACACATTATCTTTTGCATAGAAATGAGAAAACGCTCATATAACACAAAATAAGCTTCATTTTTGCTTAGAAAACTAAGCTTACTTTTATTACTACTATTATTATTATTTTTATTATTATTATTATTATTATTACTATTATTTTTATTATTATTATTACTATTATTATTATTATTATTATTATTATTAATATTATTATTATTAAAAACCAATTATAACTTTTGTATAGTAAATGTTTTTATACCAGTTTTAAAATGAGTTATTAATTTTAGACAATTTCTTGTCTAAAAACACAGATCACAGATGATCTCTTGCATAGAAATGAGAAAACGCTCAGATAACACAAAATAAGCTTCATTTTTCTTTATTAAAAGTATTATTATTATTATTATTACATTGGTTACTATTACTATTATTATTATTATTATTATTATTATTATTATTATTATTATTATTATTATTATTATTATTATTATTATTATTATTAACTTTTATATAGTAAATGTTTTTATACCAGTTTTAAAATGAGTTATTAATTTTAGACAATTTCTTGCCTAAAAACAGATCACAGATGATTTCTTGCATAGAAATTAGAAAACGCTCATATAACACACAAAATAAGCTTCATTTTTGCTTAGAAAACTAAGCTTACTTTTATTACTATTATTACTTTTATTATTATTATTATTATTATTATTATTATTATTATTATTATTAAAAAATTATATTAAACAGACAGAAAACGTCGTATTCTGACACAAAAAAACGAATTACGTTATAGACTTGACGAGAGCGGCGTATCTCGGACTCTTATAGGACTCTTATAGGGTCAAAATGTATCTGTTTGGATTAAAACAAATTATTTTTGTTGACTCTCAGTCTGAATTGTTCATCAGTTCAAACAAAAACGACTTGTTTTAGACGATCTTTTGCTTTGAACAAGAAAACTTACATCGAACAGACTAAAAACGTATTAATCTGGCATAAAAGAGCAATTTATGTATCATTTTGAATAAAGGCAGCTAATCCTATTCGTTTCATTGCTTAAAATAGACAAAATTGTTAATAAATCTAACAAAAACCCTGTATTCTAGCACAAAATACTAATTACATTATAGTTTCGACGAGAATAGCTTATTTGGAATGATTCTATGCTTTCAAACGAGTAAATTTTTATTAAACAGATGCCAAACATCATGTTTTGTCCTATAAAGACATTTTATATTGCAGTTTGTATTAAAACAAAATATTTTCGTTGATTCTTTGTTAGAAGCAGCAAACCTAACATTAAAGAATCTGAAAACTTTGTATTCGGACACAAACCACCGAATTTTGTATCAGTTTAGACAAAAACGGTTGATTTTCGACAATATTTTGCTTTGAACAAGAAAACTTATATCAAACTGACTAAAAACGTCTTATTTTAGCACAAAACAAAAGATCTGCGTTACAGCCTTAACGAGAGCTGTTAATTTCAAACGGTTCTATGCTTTGAAACGAGTAAACTTTCACTGAACAGAGAAAAAACATCTTATTTCGCCTTTTAAAAACGATTCATGCCACAGTTAGGATAAAAACCAATTATTTTCGTTAATTCATTGTTACAAACAAGAAACCTTACATCAAAGTAACTGAAAACCCCTTATTCAGGCACAGAAACGAGTAAACTTTTATAGGACAGATGCAAAATACCATATTACCACATAAACCGTTATTTTAAAGCAAAGTATTAGCTTTTGCACTTGTTCAATTAAAGTTTGCTTACTTCGGAGTATGTAATCGTCCGAAATAATTTTTTTTTGTCAAAACTATAACGTAATTTGTTTTTTGAGCTTGAATATAGAGTTTTCATTACGTTTTATAGTAGTTTACTCTACTCTAAGCATAGAATCAAACAGTGTAATCCGCTTTTGTTAAAACTGATACATAATTTGCTCTTATTTTCGAGAATAAGACGTTTTCAATATGTTTGATAAAATTTTTTTTGTTTATAGCAAGGAATCGTTTAAAATAAGCTGTATTTGCCTAAACTGAAACGTAATTCGATATTTGTGCATGGATACGAAGTTTTCAGTTTCTTTGACGTGAAATTTCTTGTTGCAAAAGGTAATAACTTGCTTTAAAACAACGCTTTATATGGTTATATGTGGTTTTGCATCTGCCCCATAAAAGTTCATTAGTTTGGAATTATAAAATCGTTTGAAATAAACAGTGCTGGTCAAAACTATAACGTAAATTATTTCTTTGAGACGAAATTTAAAGTTTTCATTAAGTTTACTCTATTCTAAGTAAAGGAGTAATCAGGATAAACTGCTTTTATCTAGAGTAATATATAATTTGCAGTTTTCAGCCAGAATAAGACTGAATTAAGAATTAATCTTTTTAATGTAAGTTTTTGTATTCAAAACAAAGGATCGTCTAAAGCAAGCAGTTTTTGTCCAGACTGAAACGTAATTCGAATTTCTGTGCCTGAATAAGGGGTTTTTAGTTACTTTGATGTAAGGTTTCTTGTTTGTAACAATGAATTAACGAAAATAATTGGTTTTTATCCTAACTGTGGCATGAATCGTTTTTAAAAGACGAAATAAGATGTTTTTCCTCTGTTCAGAGAAAGTTTACTCGTTTCAAAGCATAGAACCGTTTGAAATTAACAGCTCTCGTTAAGGCTGTAACGCAGATCTTTTGTTTTGTGTTAAAATAAGACGTTTTTAGTCAGTTTGATATAAGTTTTCTTGTTCAAAGCAAAATATTGTCGAAAATCAACCGTTTTTGTCTAAACTGATACAAAATTCGGTGGTTTGTGTCCGAATACAAAGTTTTCAGATTCTTTAATGCTAGGTTTGCTGCTTCTAACAAAGAATCAACGAAAATATTTTGTTTTAATACAAACTGCAATATAAAATGTCTTTATAGGACAAGACATGATGTTTGGCATCTGTTTAATAAAAATTTACTCGTTTGAAAGCATAGAATCATTCCAAATAAGCTATTCTCGTCGAAACTATAATGTAATTAGTATTTTGTGCTAGAATACAGCGTTTTTGTTAGATTTATTAACAATTTTGTCTATTTTAAGCAATGAAACGAATAGGATTAGCTGCCTTTATCCAAAGTGATACATAAATTGCTCTTTTATGCCAGATTAATACGTTTTTAGTCTGTTCGATGTAAGTTTTCTTGTTCAAAGCAAAAGATCGTCTAAAATAAGCCGTTTTTGTTTGAACTGATGAACAATTTAGACTGAGAGTCAACAAAAATAATTTGTTTTAATCCAAACTGATACTTTTTGACCCTATAAGAGTCCTATAAGAGTCCGAGATACGCCGTTCTCGTCAAGTCTATAAGGTAATTCGTTTTTTTGTGTCAGAATACGACGTATTTTGTCTGTTTAATATAATTTTTTAATAATAATAATAATAATAATAATAATAACAATAATAATAATAATAATAATAAAATTAATAATAGTAATAAAAGTAAGCTTGGTTTTCTAAGCAAAAATGAAGCTTATTTTGTGTGTTATATGAGCGTTTTCTCATTTCTATGCAAGAAATCATCTGTGATCTGTGTTTTTAGGCAAGAAATTGTCTAAAATTAATAACTCATTTTAAAACTGGTATAAACACATTTACTATACAAAAGTTAATAATAATAATATTAATAATAATAATAATAATAATAATAATAATAATAATAATAGTAATAATAATAATAATACTTTTAATAAGAAAAAATGAAGCTTATTTTGTGTGTTACATGAGCGTTTTCTCATTTTTATGCAAAAGATCATGTGTGATCTGTGTTTTTAGGCAATCTAAGCAATTTTATAGATTTTAGGCAAGAAATTGTCTAAAATAAATCACTCATTTTAAAACTGGTATAAAAAAAACATTGACTATACAAAAGTTATAATCGGTTTTTAATAATAATAATAATAATAATAATAATAATAATATTAACAATAATAATAATAATAATAATAATAATAAAAATAATAATAATAGTAATAAAAGTAAGCTTAGTTTTCTAAGCAAAAATGAAGCATATTTTGTGTTATCTGAGCGTTTTCTCATTTCTATACAGATTATCTGTGATCTGTGTTTTTAGGCAAGAAATTGTCTAAAATTAATAACTCATTTTAAAACTGGTATAAAAACATTTACTATACAAAAGTTAAAATCGGTTTTTAATAATAATAATATTAATAATAATAATAATAATAATAATAATAATAATAATAATAATAATAATAGCAATAATATTAATAAAAATAATAGTAATAATAATAAAAATAATAATAATAGTAGTAATAAAAGTAAGCTTAGTTTTCTAAGCAAAAATGAAGCTTATTTTGTGTTATATGAGCGTTTTCTCATTTCTATGCAAAAGATAATGTGTGATCTGTGTTTTTAGGCAATCTAAGCCATTTTATAGTTTTTAGGCAAGAAATTGGCTAAAATTAATCACTCATATTTTAAAACTGGTATAAAAACAATACTATACAAAAGTTATAATCGGTTTTTAATAATACCAATTATAATAATAATAATAATAATAAAAATAATAATAATAATAATAATAATAACAATAATAATAATAATAATAATAATAATAATAATAACAATAATAATAATAGTAATAAAAGTAAGCTTAGTTTTCTAAGCAAAAATGAAGCTTATTTTGTGTGTTATATGAGTGTTTTCTCATTTCAATGCATGAAATCATCTGTGATCTGTGTTTTTAGGCAAGAAATTGTCTAAAATTAATAACTCATTTTAAAACTGGTATAAAAACATTTACTATACAAAAGTTAAAATCGGTTTTTAATAATAATAATATTAATAATAATAATAATAATAATAATAATAATAATAATAATAATAATAATAATAATAGCAATAATGTTAATAAAAATAATAGTAATAATAATAAAAATAATAATAATAGTAGTAATAAAAGTAAGCTTAGTTTTCTAAGCAAAAATGAAGCTTATTTTGTGTTATATGAGCGTTTTCTCATTTCTATGCAAAAGATAATGTGTGATCTGTGTTTTTAGGCAATCTAAGCCATTTTATAGTTTCTGGGCAAGAAATTGGCTAAAATTAATTACTCATATTTTAAAACTGGTATAAAAACAATACTATACAAAAGTTATAATCGGTTTTTAATAATACCAATTATAATAATAATAATAATAATAATAATAATAATAATAATAATAATAATAATAATAACAACAATAATAATAATAATAATAATAATAATAATAATAACAATAATAATAATAGTAATAAAAGTAAGCTTAGTTTTCTAAGCAAAAATGAAGCTTATTTTGTGTGTTATATGAGCGTTTTCTCATTTCTATGCAAAAGATCATGTGTGATCTGTGTTTTTAGGCAATCTAAGCCATTTTATAGTTTTTAATATTTAACGAAAGTTTGCTTTAAAATAAAATGTTTGAAAAACTGAAATTAAACAAAATTAATTCTGTCTAACACTTTAGTAGAGGAAAAAGGAGGAGACATAAAAGTCACTAAAGTCTTAAATGTAATACAGTTTTCAATGTTTGAGACGAAGACGAAAATGCAGCATTTACTGTCACTTTAATTTTAGTAAAAATTTTAGTAAAAAGACAAAAATTGATAGGAGTAACTGTTTTCGAGATATAAGCAAGAAACCAAAAAACTGTTACCTTAATTAAGCGCTTGCATATAAGCAAATTTAGTACTAAAAACAACTCTAAAGACTTTGGTGACATTTATGTCTTCTCCTTTTTCCTCTACTAAAGTGTTAGACCCAATTAATTTAGTTTAATATCGGTTTTTTAAACATTTTATTTTTAAGCAAATTTTTGTTAAAGATTATTTATATCCAACTCTATAACTCGCTTATGGTTGGTCCTACAAAAAAATGCAAATAACTATTTTGTAGGAAATTTTGTCAGCTTTAATTTTGAAAAAAAAGTTAAAAATTAATAGGAGTAACTGTTTTCGAGATATAAGCAAGAAACCAAAAAACTGTTACCTTAATTAAGCGTTTGCATATAAGCAAATTTAGTACTATTAGTAGTATTATTATTAATGTTACTGTTATTAATATGACGACTAAAGACGACTCTGAAACATTTAGTGACTTTTATGTCTTCTCCTTTTTCCTCTACTAGAGTGTTAGACACAATTAATTTAGTTTAATTTCAGTTTTTCAAGGATTTTATTTTAAAGCAAATTTTTGTTAAAGATTATTTATATCCAACTCTATAACTCGCTTATGGTTGGTCTTACAAAAGAAATGCAAATAACTAATTTGTAGGAAATTTTATCAGCTTTAATTTTGAAAGAAAGATAAAAATTGATAGGAGTAATTGTTTTCGAGATATAAGCAAAAAACCAAAGTGAAAACTGTTACAGTTACTGAACAAAAATGTAATTCAGTTTTCAATGTTTGAGACGAAGACAAAAATGCAGCACTTAAAATCGACTCTGAAGATTTCAGTGACTTATAAGTCACCTCCTTTTTCTTCTAATAAAATATTAAACCTAATAAATTAAGTGTATTTTAAATCACAAAACATTTTCTGTTAAAGCACTTTTTTTTTAAATATTAATTATTTTCAAACTTATATCTCGCTTATGGTTAGTCCTACATAAAAAATGCAAATAACTATTTTGTAGGAAATTTTATCAGCTTTAATTTTAGTAAAAAGATAAAAATTGATAGGAGTAACTGTTTTCGAGATATAAGCAAGAAACTGTTACCTTAATTAAGCGCTTGCATATAAGCAAATTTAGTACTATTAGTATTATTATTATTAATGTTATTGTTATTAATATGACGACTAAAAACGACTCTCAAGACTTTTGTGACTTTTATGTCTTCTCCTTTTTCTTCCACTAAAGTGTTAGTCTTAATTAATTTAGTTTAATTTCGGTTTTTCAAACATTTTATTTTAAAGCAAATTTTTGTTAAAGATTATTTATATCCAACTCTATAACTCGCTTATGGTTGGTTTTACAAAAGAAATGCAAATAACTTTTTTGTAGCAAATTTTATCAGCTTTAATTTTGAAAAAAAGATAAAAATTGATAGGAATAACTGTTTTCGAGATATAAGCAAGAAACCAAAAAACTGTTACCTTAATTAAGCGTTTGCATATAAGCAAATTTAGTACTATTAGTATTATTATTATTAATGTTATTATTATTAATATGACGACTAAAGACGACTCTGAAACCTTTAGTGACTTTTATGTCTTCTCCTTTTTCCTCTACTAAAGTGTTAGACACAATTAATTTAGTTTAATTTCGGTTTTTCAAACATTTTACTTTAAAGCAAATTTTTGTTAAATATTATTTATATCCAACTCTATAACTTGCTTATGCTTCTTTCTACAAGAAAAATGTAAATAACTATATTAGTGTTTTCGAGATATAAGCAAAAAACCAATAAGAAAACTATAACTGTTACTGAACAAAAATGTAATTCAGTTTTCAATGTTTGAGACGAAGACGAAAATGCAGCATTTACAAACGACTCTAAAAACTTCAGTGACCTTTCTGTCACCTCCTTTTTCTTCTAATAAAGTATTGGACCCAATAAATTAAGTGTATTTTAAATCACAAGACATTTTCTGTTAAAGCACATTTTTTTTTAATTATTAATTATTTTCAAACTTATATCTCGCTTATGGTTAGTCTGAAACTGACTCTGAAGACTTTGGTGACTTTTATGTCTTTTTATTTTTCCTCCACTAAAGTGTTAGACCCAATTAATTTAGTTTAATTTCGGTTTTTCAAACATTTTATTTTAAAGCAAATTTTTGTTAAAGATTATTTATATCTAATTCTATAGCTCGCTTATTGTTGGTCCTACAAAAGAAATGCAATTAACTATTTTGTAGGAAATTTTATCAGCATAAATTTTGAAAGAAAGATAAAAATTGATAGGGGTAACTGTTTTCGAGATATAAGCAAGTAACCAAAAAACTGTTACCTTAATTAAGCGCTTGCATATAAGCAAATTTAGTACTATTAGTATTATTATTAATGTTGTTGTTATGAATATGACGACTAAAGACGACTCTGAAACATTTAGTGACTTTTATGTCTTCTCCTTTTCACTCTACTAAAGTGTTAGACACAATTAATTTTGTTTAATTCCGGTTTTTCAAGCATTTTATTTTAAAGCAAATTTTTGTTAAATATTATTTATGTCCAACTCTATAACTCGTTTATGCTTGGTCCTACAAGAAAAATGTAAATAACTATTTTGATGAAAATTTTATCAGCCTTAATTTTGGAAGAAAGATAATATTTGATAGGAGTAACTGTTTTCGAGATATAAGCAAAAAACCAATAAGAAAACTGTAACTGTTACTGAACAAAAATGTAATTCAGTTTTCAATGTTTGAGACAAAGACGAAAATGCAGCATTTAAAAACGACTCTAAAGACTTCAGTGACTTTTATGTCACCTCCTTTTTTTTTTAATAAAGTATTGGACCCAATAAATTAAGTGTATTTTAAATCACAAGACATTTTCTGTTAAAGCACTTTTTTTTTAAATATTAATTATTTTCAAACTTATATCTCGCATATGGTTAGTCCTACATGAAAAATGCAAATAACTATTTTGTAGGAAATTTTATTAGCTTTAACTTTAGTAAAAAGATAAAAATTGATAGGAGTATCTGTTTTCGAGATATAAGCAAGAAACCAAAAAACTGTTACCTTAATTAAGCGCTTGCATATAAGCAAATTTAGTACTAATAACAACTCTGAAGACTTTGGTGACTTTTATGTCTTCTCCTTTTTCCTATACTAAAGTGTTAGACTCAATTAATTTAGTTTAGTTTCGGTTTTTCAAACATTTTATTTTAAAGCAAATTTTTGTTAAATATTATTTACATCCAACTCTATAACTCGCTTATGGTTGGTCTTACAAAAGAAATGCAAATAACTATTTTGTAGGAAATTTTATCAGCTTTAATTTTAAAAAAAAGATAAAAATTGATAGGAGTAATTGTTTTCAAGATATAAGCAAGAAACCAAAAAACTGTTACCTTAATTAAGCGTTTGCATATAAGCAAATTTAGTACTAAAAACAACTCGGAAGACTTTAGTGACTTTTATGTCTTCTCCTTTTTCCTCTACTAAAGTGTTAGACCCAATTAATTTAGTTTAATATCGGTTTTTCAAACATTTTATTTTAAAGCAAATTTTTCTTAAAGATTATTTATATCCAACTCTATTACTCGCTTATGGTTGGTCTTACAAAAAAATGCAAATAACTATTTTGTAGGAAATTTTATCAGCTTTAATTTTAAAACAAGATAAAAATTGATAGGGGTAACTGTTTTCGAGATATAAGCAAGAAACCAAAAAACTGTTACCTTAATTAAGCGTTTGCATATAAGCAAATTTAGTACTATTAGTATTATTATTATTAATGTTATTGTTATAAATATGACGACTAAAGGGTACTAAATTTGCTTATATGCAAGCGCTTAATTAAGGTAACACTTTCTTGCTTATATCTCGAAAACAGTTACTCCTATCAATTTTTATCTATTTACTAAAATTAAAGCTGATAAAATTTCCTACGAAATAGTTATTTGCATTTTTCATGTAGGACTAACCATAAGCGAGATATAAGTTTGAAAATAATTAATATTTAAAAAAAAAGTGCTTTAACAGAAAATATTTTGGACTTAAAATACACTTAATTTATTAGGTCCAATACTTTATTAGAAGAAAAAGGAGGTGACATATAAGTCACTGAAGTCTTCAGAGTCGATTTTAAATGCTGCATTTTCGTCTTCGTCTCAAACATTGAAAACTGAATTACATTTTTGTTCAGTAACAGTTACAGTTTTCTTATTGGTTTTTTGCTTATATCTCGAAAACAGTTACTCCTATCAAATATTACCTTTCTTCCAAAATTAAAGCTGATAAAATTTCCAACAAAATAGTTATTTACATTTTTTTTGTAGGACCAAGCATGAACGAGTTATAGAGATGGACATAAATAATATTTAACAAAAATTTGCTTTAAAATAAAATGCTTAAAAAACCGGAATTAAACTAAATTAATTGTGTCTAACACTTTAGTAGAGGAAAAAGGAGAAGACATAAAAGTCACTAAATGTTTCAGAGTCGTCTTTAGTCGTCATATTCATAACAATAACATTAATAATAATAATACTAATAGTACTAAATTTGCTTATATGCAAACGCTTAATTAAGGTAACAGTTTTTTGGTTTCTTGCTTATATCTCGAAAACAGTTACCCCTATCAATTTTTATCTTGTTTCAAAATTAAAGCTGATAAAATTTCCTACAAAATAGTTATTTGCATTTTTTTGTAGGACCAACCATAAGCGAGTTATAGAGTTGGATATAAATAATCTTTAACAAAAATTTGTTTTAAAATAAAATGTTTGAAAAACCGATATTAAACCAAATTAATTGGGTCTAACACTTTAGTAGAGGAAAAAGGAGAAGACATAAAAGTCACCAAAGTCTTCAGAGTTGTTTTTAGTACTAAATTTGCTTATATGCAAGCGCTTAATTAAGGTAACAGTTTTCTGGTTTCTTGCTTATATCTCGAAAACAGTTACTCCTATTAATTTTTATCTTTTTACTAAAATTAAAGCTGATAAAATTTCCTACAAAATAGTAATTTGCATTTTTTATGTAGGACTAACCATAAGCGAGATGTAAGTTTGAAACTAATTAATATTTAAAAAAAAGTGCTTTAACAGAAAATGTCTTGTGATTTAAAATACACTTAATTTAATGGGTCCAATACTTTATTAGAAGAAAAAGGAGGTGACATAAAAATCACTGAAGTCTTCAGAGTCGATTTTAAATGCTGCATTTTCGTCTTTGACTCAAACATTGAAAACTGAATTACATTTTTGTTTAGTAACAGTTACAATTTTCTTATTGGTTTTTTGCTTATATCTCGAAAACAGTTACTCCTATCAATTTTTATCTTCTTTTCAAAATTCAAGCTGATAAAATTTCCTACAAAATAGTTATTTGCATTTTTCTTGTAGGACCAACCATAAGCGAGTTATAGAGTTGGATATAAATAATCTTTAACAAAAATTTGCTTTAAAATAAAATGTTTGAAAAACCGAAATTAAACTAAATTAATTAAGACTAACACTTTAGTAGAGGAAAAAGGAGAAGACATAAAAGTCACCAAAGTCTTGAGAGTCGTTTTTAGTCGTCAAATTAATAACAATAACATTAATAATAATAATACTAATATTACTAAATTTGCTTATATGCAAGCGCTTAATTAAGGTAACAGTTTCTTGCTTATATTTCGAAAACAGTTACTCCTATCAATTTTTATCTTTTTACTAAAATTAAAGCTGCTAAAATTTCCTACAAAATAGTTATTTGCATTTTTTATGTAGGACTAACCATAAGCGAGATATAAGTTTGAAAATAATTAATATTTAAAAAAAAATGTGCTTTAACAGAAAATGTCTTGTGATTTAAAATACACTTAATTTATTGGGTCCAATACTTTATTAGAAGAAAAAGGAGGTGACATAAAAGTCACTGAAGTCTTCAGAGTCGTTTTTAAATGATGCATTTTCGTCTTCGTCTCAAACATTGAAAACTGTATTACATTTTTGTTCAGTAACTGTAACAGTTTTCGCTTTGGTTTTTTGCTTATATCTCGAAAACAATTACTCCTATCAATTTTTATCTTTCTTTCAAAATTAAAGCTGATAACATTTCCTACAAAATAGTTATTTGCATTTCTTTTGTAAGACCAACCATAAGCGAGTTATAGAGTTGGATATAAATAATCTTTAACAAAAATTTTCTTTAAAATAAAATGTTTGAAAAACCTAAATTAAACTAAATTAATTGAGTCTAACACTTTAGTATAGGAAAAAGGAGAAAACATAAAAGTCACCAAAGTCTTCAGAGTCGTTTTTGGTCGTCATATTAATAACAATAACATTAATAATAATAATACTAATAGTACTAAATTTGCTTATATGCAAACGCTTTATTAAGGTAACAGTTTTTTGGTTTCTTGCTTATAGCTCGAAAACAGTTACTCCTATCAATTTTTATTTTTTTACTAAAATTAAAGCTGATAAAATTTCCTACAAAATAGTTATTTGCATTTTTCTTGTAGGACCAAGTATAAGCGAGTTATAAAGATGGATATAAATAATATTTAACAAAAATTTGCTTTAAAATAAAATGTTTGAAATTCTGAAATTAAACTAAATTAATTGTGTCTAACACTTTAGTAGAGGAAAAAGGAGAAGACATAAAAGTCACTAAAGGTTTCAGAGTCGTCTTTAATCGTCATACTAATAACAATAACATTAATAATAATAATACTAATAGTACTAAATTTGCTTGTATGCAACGCTTAATTAAGGTGACAGTTTTCTGGTTTCTTGCTTATATCTCGAAAACAGTTACTCCTATCAATTTTTATCTTTAACTAAAATTAAAGCCGATAAAATTTCCTACAAAATAGTTTTTTGCATTTTTCATGTAGGACTAACCATAAGCGAGATATAAGTTTGAAAATAATCAATATTTAAAAAAAAGTGCTTTAACAAAAAATGTCTTGTGATTTAAAATACACTTAATTTATTGGATCCAATACTTTATTAGAAGAAAAAGGAGGTGACTTAAAAGTCACTGAAGTCTTCAGAGTCGTTTTTAAGTGCTGCATTTTCGTCTACGTCTCAAACATTGAAAACTGAATTACATTTTTGTTCAGTAACTGTTACAGTTTTCACTTTGGTTTTTTGCTTATATCTCGAAAACAGTTACTCCTATAAATATTTATCTTTCTTTCAAAATTAAAGCTGATAAAATTTCCTACAAAATAGTTTTATGCATTTTTTTGTAGGACCAACCATAAGCGAGTTATAGAGTTGAATTTAAATAATCTTTAACAAAAATTTGCTTTAAAATAAAATGTTTGAAAAACCGAAATTAAACTAAATTAATTTATTAAAATTTATTAAAATCATACTAATAACAATAACATTAATAATAATAATACTAATAGTACTACATTTGCTTGTATGCAAACGCTTAATTAAGGTGACAGTTTTTTGTTTCTTGCTTATATCTCGAAAACAGTTACTCCTATCAATTTTTATCTTTTTACTAAAATTAAAGCTGATAAAATTTCCCACAAAATAGTTATTTGCATTTTTCTTGTAGGACCAAGTATAAGCGAGTTATAAAGATGGATATAAATAATATAACACAAAATAAGCTTTATTTTTGCTTAGAAAACTAAGCTTACTTTTATTACTACTATTATTATTATTTTTATTATTATTATTATTATTACTATTATTTTTATTATTATTATTACTATTATTATTATTATTATTATTATTAAAAACCGATAATAACTTTTGTATAGTAAATGTTTTTATACCAGTTTTAAAATGAGTTATTAATTTTATTCAATTTCTTGCCTAAAAAAACATCACAGATGATCTCTTGCATAGAAATGAGAAAAGGCTCATATAACACACAAAATAAGCTTCATTTTTCCTTATTAAAAGTATTATTATTATTATTATTATTATTATTATTATTATTACTATTATTTTTATTATTATTATTATTATTATTATTGGTATTATTATTAATATTAAAAACTTATATTAAACAGATAGAAAACGTATTCTGACACAAAAAAACGAATTACGTTATAGACTTGACGAGAACGGCGTATCTCGGACTCTTATAGGACTCTTATAGGGTCAAAAAGTATCAGTTTAGATTAAAACAAATTATTTTTGTTGACTCTCAGTCTGAATTGTTCATCAGTTCAAACAAAAACGGCTTATTTTAGACGATCTTTTGCTTTGAACAAGAAAACTTACATCGAACAGACTAAAAACGTATTAATCTGGCATAAAAGAGCAATTTATGTATCACTTTGGATAAAGGCAGCTAATCCTATTCGTTTCATTGCTTTAAATAGACAAAATTGTTAATAAATCTAACAAAAACGCTGTATTCTAGCACCAAATACTAATTACATTATAGTTTCGACGAGAATAGTTTATTTGGAATTATTCTATGCTTCCAAACGAGTAAATTTTTATTAAACATAAAGACATTTTATATTGCAGTTTGTATTAAAACAAAATATTTTCGTTGATCCTTTGTTAGAAGCAGCAAACCTAACATTTAAGAATCTGAAAACTTTGTATTCGGACACAAACCACCGAATTTTGTATCAGTTTAGACAAAAACGGTTGATTTTTGACAATATTTTGCTTTGAACAAGAAAACTTATATCAATCTGACTAAAAACGTCTTAATTTAGCACAAAACAAAAGATTTGCTTTATAGTCTTAACGAGAGCTGTTAATTTTAAACGGTTCTATGCTTTGAAACGAGTAAACTTTGACTGAACAGAGGAAAAACATCTTATTTCGCCCTTTAAAAACGATTCATGCCACAGTTTGGATAAAAACCAATTATTTTCGTTAATTCATTGTTACAAACAAGAAACCTTACATCAAAGTAACTGAAAACCCCTTTATTCAGGCACAGAAATTCAAATTACGTTTCGGTCTGGACAAAAACTGCCTACTTTAGACGATCCTTTGTTTTGAATACAAAAACTTACATTAAAAAGATTAAAAACGTCTTATTCTGGCTGAAAACTGCAAATTATATATTACTCTAGATAAAAGCAATTTATCCTGATTACTGATTACTCCTTTACTTAGAATAGAGTAAACTTGTATAAAACTTAATGAAAACTTTACATTTCGTCCCAAAGAAATAAATTACGCTATAGTTTTGACCAGCACTGTTTATTTCAAACGATTTTATGATTCGAAACTAATGAACTTTTATGGGGCAGATGCAAAACCACATATTACCATATAAAGCGTCTTTTTAAAGCAAATTATTGCCTTTTGCAACAAGAAATTTCACGTCAAAGAAACTGAAAACTTCGTATCCATGCACAAATATCGAATTACGTATCAGTTTAGGCAAATACAGCTTATTTTAAACGATTCCTTGCTATAAACAAAAAAAATTTTATCAAACATATTGAAAACGTCTTATTCTCGAAAATAAGAGCAAATTATGTATCAGCTTTAACAAAAGCGGATTACTCTGTTTGATTCTATGTTTAGAGGAGAGTAAACTAGTATAAAACGTAATGAAAACTCTATATTCAAGCTCAAAAGAACAAATTACGTTATAGTTTTGACAAAAAAAATTATTTCGGACGATTACATACTTCGAAGTAAGCAAACTTTAATTGAACAAGTGCAAAAGCTAATACTTTGCTTTAAAATAACGATTTATGTAGTAATATGGTATTTTGCATTTGTCCTATAAAAGTTTACTCGTTTCGCTCTATTGAATCATTAGAAATAAATTATTTTGACACAACAACGAAAATAATTTGTTTTTGTTTAAACTGTAACATGTCGTTTTTATAAAACGAACTAAGACGTTTGGCATCTATTTAGTGAAAGTTTTCTCGTTTGGGGGCATAAAATCGTTTGAAATTAACAGTTCTGGTCAAAACTATAACGTAAATTATTTCTTTGAGACGAAATTTAAAGTTTTCATTAAGTTTTATACAAGTTTGCTCTATTCTAAGCAAAGGAGTAAACAGGATAAACTGCTTTTATCCAAAGTAACACATAATTTGCAGTTTTGAGCCAGAATAAGACGTTTTTAATCTTTTTAATGTAAGTTTTTGTATTCAAAACAAAGGATCGTCTAAAGTAAGCAGTTTTTGTCCAGACTGAAACGTAATTCGAATTTCTGTACCTGAATAGGAGGTTTTCAGTTACTTTGATGTAAGGTTTCTTGTTTGTAACAATGAATTAACGAAAATAATTGGTTTTTATCCTAACTGTGGCATGAATCGTTTTTAAAAGGCGAAATAAGATGTTTTTCCTCTGTTCAGTGAAAGTTTACTCGTTTCAAAGCATAGAACTGTTTGAAATTAACAGCTCTCGTTAAGACTATAACGCAGATCTTTTGTTTTGTGCTAAAATAAGACGTTTTTAGTCAGTTTGATATAAGTTTTCTTGTTCAAAGCACAATATTGTCGAAAATCAACCGTTTTTGTCTAAACTGATACAAAATTCGGTGGTTTGTGTCCGAATACAAAGTTTTCAGATTCTTTAATGTTAGGTTTGCTGCTTCTAACAAAGAATCAACGAAAATATTTTGTTTTAATACAAACTGCAATATAAAATGTCTTTATAGGACAAAACATGATGTTTGGCATCTGTTTAATAAAAATTTACTCGTTTGGAAGCATAGAATCATTCCAAATAAGCTATTCTCGTCGAAACTATAATGTAATTAGTATTTTGTGCTAGAATACAGCGTTTTTGTTAGATTTATTAACAATTTTGTCTATTTTAAGCAATGAAACGAATAGGATTAGCTGCCTTTATCCAAAGTGATACATAAATTGCTCTTTTATGCCAGATTAATACGTTTTTAGTCTGTTCGATATAAGTTTTCTTGTTCAAAGCAAAAGATCGTCTAAAATAAGCCGTTTTTGTTTGAACTGATAAACAATTCAGACTGAGAGTCAACAAAAATAATTTGTTTTAATCCAAACTGATACGTTTTGACCCTATAAGAGTCCTATAAGAGTCCGAGATACGCCGTTCTCGTCAAGTCTATAACGTAATTCGTATTTTTGTGTCAGAATACGACGTTTTCTGTCTGTTTAATATAATTTTTTAATAATAATAATAATAACAAATATAAAAATAATAATAATAGTAATAGTAACAAAAGTAATAATAATAGTAATACTTTTAATAAGGAAAAATTAAGCTTATTTTGTGTGTTACATGAGCGTTTTCTCATTTCTATGCAAAACATCATGTGTGATCTGTGTTTTTAGGCAATCTAAGCCATTTTATAGTTTTTAGGCAAGAAATTGTCTAAAATAAATCACTCATTTTAAAACTGGTATAAAACATTTACTATACAAAAGTTATAATCGGTTTTTAATAATAATATAAACAATAATAATAATAATAATAATAGTAATAATAATAATAATAATAATAATAATAGTAGTAAATAATATAAATAATAATACTTATAATAATGAATTTCTTTCTAAATTAAAGCTTAGTTTTTCTAAGCAAAAAAGAAGCTTATTTTGTGTTATCTGCGCGTTTTCTCATTTCTATGCAAGAGATCATCTGTGATCTGTGTTTTTAGGCAAGAAATTGTCTAAAATTAATAACTCATTTTAAAACTGGTATGAAAACATTTACTATACAAAAGTTATAATCGGTTTTTAATAATAATAATATTAATAATAATAATAATAATAATAATAATAGTAATAATAATAAAAATAATAGTAATAATAATAATAATAATAAAAATAATAATAATAGTAGTAACAAAAGTAAGCTTAGTTTTCTAAGCAAAAATTAAGCTTATTTTGTGTTATATGAGCGTTTTCTCATTTCTATGCAAGAGATCATCTGTGATCTGTGTTTTTAGGCAAGAAATTGTCTAAAATTAATAACTCATTTTAAAACTGATATAAAAACATTTACTATACAAAAGTTATAATCGGTTTTTAATAATAATAATATTAATAATAATAATAATAATAATAATAGTAATAATAATAAAAATAATAGTAATAATAATAATAATAAAAATAATAATAATAGTAGTAATAAAAGTAAGCTTAGTTTTCTAAGCAAAAATGAAGCTTATTTTGTGTTATATGAGCGTTTTCTCATTTCTATGCAAGAGATCATCTGTGATCTGTGTTTTTAGGCAAGAAATTGTCTAAAATTAATAACTCATTTTAAAACTGGTATAAAAACATTCACTATACAAAAGTTATAATCGGTTTTTAATAATAATAATAATAATAATAATAATAATAATAATAATAATAATAATAATAATAATAATAATAATAATAATAGTAATAATAATAAAAATAATAGTAATAATAATAATAATAAAAATAATAATAATAGTAGTAATAAAAGTAAGCTTAGTTTTCTGAGCAAAAATGAAGCTTATTTTGTGTTAGATGAGCGTTTTCTCATTTCTATGCAAAAGATCATGTGTGATCTGTGTTTTTAGGCAATCTAAACCATTTTATAGTTTTTAATATTTAACAAAAATTTGCTTTAAAATAAAATGTTTGAAAAACTGAAATTAAACTAAATTAATTGTGTCTAACACTTTAGTAAAAGAAAAAGGAGGAGACATAAAAATCACTAAAGTCTTAGAGTTGTCTTTAGTCGTCATATTAATAACAATAACATTTATAATAACAATACTAGTAGTCCTAAATTTGCTTATATGCAAGCGCTTAATTAAGGTAACAGTTTTTTCGTTTTTTGCTTATATCTCGAAAACAGTTACTTCTATCAATTTTTAACTTTTCACCAAAATTAAAGGTGATAAAATTTCCTACAAAATAGTTATTTGCATTTTTTATGTAGAACTAACCATAAGCGAGATATAAGTTTGAAAATAATTAATAATTAAAAAAAAATGTGTTTTAACAAAAAATGTCTTGTGATTTAAAATACACTTAATTTATTGGGTCCAATACTTTATTAGAAGAAAAAGGAGGTGACTTAAAAGTCACTGAAGTCTTCAGAGTCGTTTTTAAATGCTGCATTTTCGTCTACGTCTCAAACATTGAAAACTGAATTACATTTTTGTTCAGTAACTGTTACAGTTTTCACTTTGGTTTTTTGCTTATATCTCGAAAACAGTTACTCCTATAAATTTTTATCTTTCCTTCAAAATTAAAGCTGATAAAATTTCCTACAAAATAGTTTTTAGCATTTTTTTTGTAGGACCAACCATAAGCGAGTTATAGAGTTGGATATAAATAATCTTTAACAAAAATTTGCTTTAAAATAAAATGTTTGAAAAACCGAAATTAAACTAAATTAATTGGGTCTAACACTTTAGTAGAGGAAAAAGGAGGAGACGTAAAAGTCACCAAAGTCTTCAGAGTCGTTTTTAATCGTCATATTAATAACAATAACATTAATAATAATAATACTAATAGTACTAAATTTGCTTATATGCAAGCGCTTTATTAAGGTAACAGTTTTTTGGTTTCTTGCTTATATCTCGAAAACAGTTACTCCTATCAATTTTTATCTCTTTTTCTAAATTAAAGCTGATAAAATTTCCTACAAAATAGTTATTTGCATTTTTTTGTAGGACCAACCATAAGCGAGTTATAGAGTTGGATATAAATAATCTTTAACAAAAATTTGCTTTAAAATAAAATATTTGAAAAACCGATATTAAACCAAATTAATTGGGTCTAACACTTTAGTAGAGGAAAAAGGAGAAAATATAAAAGTCACCAAAGTCTTCAGAGTTGTTTTTAGTACTAAATTTGCTTATATGCAAGCGCTTAATTAAGGTAACAGTTTTTTGGTTTCTTGCTTATATCTCGAAAACAGTTACTCCTATTAATTTTTATCTTTTTACTAAAATTAAAGCTGATAAAATTTTCTACAAAATAGTAATTTGCATTTTTCATGTAGGACTAACCATAAGCGAGATGTAAGTTTGAAAATAATTAATATTTAAAAAAAAAGTGTTTCAACAAAAAATGTCTTGTGATTTAAAATACACTTAATTTAATGGGTCCAGTACTTTATTAGAAGAAAAAGGAGGTGACATAAAAATCACTGAAGTCTTCAGAGTCGATTTTAAATGCTGCATTTTCGTCTTTGTCTCAAACATTGAAAACTGAATTACATTTTTGTTCAGTATCAGTTACAATTTTCTTATTGGTTTTTTGCTTATATCTTGAAAACAATTACTCCTATCAATTTTTATCTTCTTTTAAAAATTCAAGCTGATAAAATTTCCTACAAAATTGTTATTTGCATTTTTCTTGTAGGATCAACCATAAGCGAGTTATAGAGTTGGATATAAATAATCTTTAACAAAAATTTGCTTTAAAATAAAATGTTTGAAAAACCGAAATTAAACTAAATTAATTAAGACTAACACTTTAGTAGAGGAAAAAGGAGAAGACATAAAAGTCACCAAAGTCTTGAGAGTCGTTTTCAGTCGTCATATTAATAATAATAACATTAATAATAATAATACTAATATTACTAAATTTGCTTATATGCAAGCGCTTAATTAAGGTAACAGTTTCTTGCTTATATTTCGAAAACAGTTACTTCTAACTGTTTTCGAGATATAAGCAAGAAACCAAAAATCTGTTACCTTAATTAAGCGTTTGCATGTAAGCAAATTTAGTACTATTAGTATTATTACTATTAATATTATTGTTATTAATATGACGACTAAAGACGACGCTGAAACCTTTAGTGACTTTTATGTCTTCTCCTTTTTCCTCTACTAAAGTGTTAGACACAATTAATTTAATCACAAAACATTTTCTGTTAAAGCACTTTTTTTTTAAATATTAATTACTTTCAAACTTATATCTCGCTTATGGTTAGTCCTACATGAAAAATGCAAATAACTATTTTGTAGGAAATTTTATCAGCTTTAATTTTAGTAAAAAGATAAAAATTGATTGGAGTAACTGTTTTCGAGATATAAGCAAGAAACCAAAAAACTGTTACCTTAATTAAGCGTGTGCATATAAGCAAATTTAGTACTATTAGTATTATTATTGTTAATGTTATTGTTATTAATATGACGACTAAAGACGACTCTAAAACCTTTAGTGACTTCTATGTCTTTTTCTTTTTCCTCTACTAAAGTGTTCGACACAATTAAATTAGTTTAATTTCAGTTTTTCAAACATTTTATTGTAAGGCAAATTTTTGTTAAATATTATTTATATCCAACTCTATAACTCGCTTATGGTTGGCCCTACAAGAAAAATGCAAATAACTATTTTGTAGAAAATTTTATCAGCTTGAATTTTGAAAGAAAAATAAAAATTGATAGGAGTAACTGTTTTCGAGATACAAGCAAAAATCCAATAAGAAAACTGTAACTGTTACTGAACAAAAATGTAATTCAGTTTTCAATGTTTGAGACGAAGACGAAAATGCAGCATTTAAAAACGACTCTGAAGACTTTAGTGACTTTTATGTCACCTCCTTTTTCTTCTAATAAAGTATTGGACCTAATAAATTAAGTGTATTTTAAATCACAAGACATTTTCTGTTAAAGCACTTTTTTTTTAAATATTAATTATTTTCAAACTTATATTTCGCTTATGGCTAGTCCTACATGAAAAATGCAAATAACTATTTTGTAAGAAATTTTTTCAGCTTTAATTTTAGTAAAAAGATAAAAATTGATGGGAGTAACTGTTTTCGAGATATAAGCAAGAAACCAAAAAACTGTTACCTTTATTAAGCGCTTGCATATAAGCAAATTTAGTACTAAAAACAACTCTGAAGACTTTGGTGACTTTTATGTCTTCTCCTTTTTCCTCTACTAAAGTGTTAGACCCAATTAATATAGTTTAATATCGGTTTTTCAAACATTTTATTTTAAGAAAATTTTTGTTAAAGATTATTTATATCCAACTCTATAACTCGCTTATGGTTGGTCCTACAAAAAAATACAAATAACTATTTTGTAGGAAATTTTATCAGCTTTAATTTTGAAAAAAAGGTAAAAATTGATAGGAGTAACTGTTTTCGAGATATAAGCAAGAAACCAAAAAACTGTTACCTTAATTAAGAATTTGCATATAAGCAAATTTAGTACTATTAGTATTATTATTATTAATGTTATTGTTGTAAATCTGACGACTAAAGACGACTCTGAAACCTTTAGAGACTTTTATGTCTTCTCCTTTTTCCTCCACTAAAGTGTTAGACACAATTAATTTAGTTTAATTTCAGGTTTTCAAACATTTTATTTTAAAGCAAATTTTTGTTAGATATTATTTATATCCATCTCTATAACTCGCTTATGCTTGGTCCCACAAGAAAAATGCAAATAACTACTTTGTTGAAAATTTTATCAGCTTTAATTTTGAAAGAAAGATAAAGTTTAATAGGTGTAACTGTTTTCGAGATATAAGCAAAAACCAATAAGAAAACTGTAACTGTTACTGAACAAAAATGTAATTCAGTTTTCAATGTTTGAGACGATGACAAAAATGCAGCATTTAAAAACGACTCTGAAGACTTCAGTGACTTTTATGTCACCTCCTTTTTCTTCTAATAAAGTATTGGACCCAATAAATTAAGTGTATTTTAAATCACAAGGCATTTTCTGTTAAAGCACTTTTGTTTTAAATATTAATTATTTTCAAACTTATATCTCGCTTATGGTTAGCCCTACATGAAAAATTCAAATAACTATTTTGTAGGAAATTTTATCAGCTTTAATTTTAGTAAAAAGATAAAAATTGATAGGAGGAACTGTTTTCGAGATATAAGCAAGAAACCAAAATACTGTTTCCTTAATTAAGCGCTTGCATATAAGCAAATTTAGTACTATTAGTATTATTATTATTAATGTTATTGTTATTAATACGACGACTAAAAACGACTCTGAAGACTTTGGTGACTTTTATGTCTTCTCCTTTTTCCTATACTAAAGTGTTAAACTCAATTAATTTAGTTTAATTTCGGTTTTTCAAACATTTTATTTTAAAGCTAATTTTTGTTAAAGATTATTTATATCCAACTCTATAACTCGCTTATGGTTGGTCCTACAAGAAAAATGCAAATAACGATTTTGTAGGAAATTTTATCTGCTTTAATTTTGAGAGAAAAATAAAAATGGATAGGAGTAACAGTTTTCGAGATATAAGCAAAAAACCAATAAAAAAACTGTAACTGTTACTGAACAAAAATGTAATTCAGTTTTCAATGTTTGAGACGAAGACAAAAATGCAGCATTTAAAACCGACTTTGAAGACTTCAGTGACTCTTATGTCACCTCCTTTTTCTTCTAATAAAGTATTGAACCCATTAAATTAAGTGTATTTTAAATCACAAGACATTTTCTGTTAAAGCACTTTTTTTTTAAATATTAATTATTTTCAAACTTATATCTCGCTTATGGTTAGTCCTACATGAAAAATGCAAATAACTATTTTGTAGGAAATTTTATCAGCTTTAATTTTAGTTAAAAGTTAAAAATTGATAGGAGTAACTGTTTTCGAGATATAAGCAAGAAACTGTTACCTTAATTAAGCGCTTGCATATAAGCAAATTTAGTACTATTAGTATTATTATTATTAATGTTATTGTTATTAATATGACGACTAAAAACGACTCTCAAGGCTTTGGTGACTTTTATGTCTTCCCCTTTTTCCTCCACTAAAGTGTTAGTCTTAATTAATTTAGTTTAATTTCGGTTTTTCAAACATTTTATTTTAAAGCAAATTTTTGTTAAAGATTATTTATATCCAACTCTATAACTCGCTTATGGTTGGTCCTACAAGAAAAATGCAAGTAACTATTTTGTAGAAAATTTTACCAGCTTTAATCCTGAAAGAAAGATAAAAATTGATAGGAGTAACTGTTTTCGAGATATAAGCAAAAAACCAATAAGAAAACTGTAACTGTTACTGAACAAAAATGTAATTCAGTTTTCAATTTTTGAGACGAAGACGAAAATGCAGCATTTAAAATCGACTCTGAAGACTTCAGTGACTTTTATGTCACCTCCTTTTTCTTCTAATAAAGTATTGGACCCATTAAATTAAGTGTATTTTAAATCACAAGACATTTTCTGTTAAAGCACTTTTTTTTTAAATATTAATTATTGTCAAACTTATTTTTCGCTTATGGTTAGTCCTACATAAAAAATGCAAATTACTATTTTGTAGGAAATTTTATCAGCGTTAATTTTAGTAAAAAGATAAAAATTGATAGGAGTAACTGTTTTCGAGATATAAGCAAGAAACCAAAAAACTGTTTCCTTAATTAAGCGCTTGCATATAAGCAAATTTAGTACTAAAAACAACTCTGAAGACTTTGGTGACTTTTATGTCTTCTCCTTTTTCCTTTACTAAAGTGTTAGACACAATTAATTTAGTTTAATTCCGGTTTTTCAAGCATTTTATTTTAAAGCAAATTTTTGTTATATATTATTTATATCCAACTCTATAACTCGTTTATGCTTGGTTCTACAAGAAAAATGTAAATAACTATTTTGTTGGAAATTTTATCAGCTTTAATTTTGGAAGAAAGATAAAATTTGATAAGAGTAACTGTTTTCGAGATATAAGCAAAAAACCAATAAGAAAACTGTGACTGTTACTGAACAGAAATGTAATCCAGTTTTCAATGTTTGAGACGAAGACGAAAATGCAGCATTTAAAAACGACTCTGAAGACTTCAGTGACTTTTATGTCACCTCCTTTTTCTTCTAGTAAAGTATTGGACCCAATAAATTAAGTGTATTTTAAATCACAAGACATTTTCTGTTAAAGCACTTTTTTTTTAAATATTAATTGTTTTCAAACTTATATCTCGCTTATGGTTAGTCCTACATGAAAAATGCAAATAACTATTTTGTAGGAAATTTTATCAGCTTTAATTTTAGTAAAAAGATAAAAATTGATAGGAGTAACTGTTTTCGAGATATTAGCAAGAAACCAAAAAACTGTTACCTTAATTAAGCGTTTGCATATAAGCAAATTTAGTACTATTAGTATTATTATTATTAATGTTATTGTTATTAATATGACGATTAAAAACGACTCTGAAGACTTTGGGGACTTTTACGTCTACTCCTTTTTCCTCTACTAAAGTGTTAGACCCAATTAATTTAGTTTAATTTCGGTTTTTCAAACATTTTATTTTAAAGCAAATTTTTGTTAAAGATTATTTATATCCAACTCTATAACTCGCTTATGGTTGGTCCTACAAAAAAATGCAAATAACTATTTTGTAGGAAATTTTATCAGCTTTAATTTTAAAGGAAAGATAAAAATTTATAGGGGTAACTGTTTTCGAGATATAAGCAAAAAACCAAAGTGAAAACTGTAACAGTTACTGAACAAAAATGTAATTCAGTTTTCGATGATTGAGACGTAGACGAAAATGCAGCATTTAAAAACGACTCTGAAGACTTCAGTGACTTTTAAGTCACCTCCTTTTTCTTCTAATAAAGTATTGGACCCAATAAATTAAGTGTATTTAAAATCACAAGACATTTTTTGTTAAAGCACTTTTTTTTTAAATATTGATTATTTTCGAACTTATATCTCGCTTATGGTTAGTCCTACATGAAAAATGCAAAAAACTATTTTGTAGGAAATTTTATCAGCTTTAATTTTAGTAAAAAGATAAAAATTAATCGGAGTAACTGTTTTCGAGATATAAGCAAGAAACCAAAAAACTGTCACCTTAATTAAGCGTTTGCATACAAGCAAATTAAGTACTATTAGTATTATTATTATTAAGGTTATTGTTATTAGTATGACAATTAAAGACGACTCTGAAACCTTTAGTGACTTTTATGTCTTCTCCTTTTTCCTCTACTAAAGTGTTAAACACAATTTATTTAGTTTAATTTCAGTATTTCAAACATTTTATTTTAAAGCAAATTTTTGTTAAATATTATTTATATCCAACTCTATAACTCGCTTATGGTTGGTCTTACAAAAGAAATGCAAATAATTATTTTGTAGGAATTTTTATTAGCTTTAATTTTGAAGGATAGATAAAAATGGATAGGAGTAATTGTTTTCGAGATATAAGCAAATAACCAAAGTGAAAACTGTTACAGTTACTGAACAAAAATGTAATTCAGTTTTCAATGTTTGAGACGAAGACGAAAATGCATCATTTAAAAACGACTCTGAAGACTTCAGTGACTTTTATGTCACCTCCTTTTTCTTCTAATAAAGTATTGGACCCAATAAATTAAGTGTATTTTAAATCACAAGACATTTTCTGTTAATGCACTTTTTTTTAAATATTAATAATTTTTAAACTTATATCTCGCTTATGGTTAGTTCTACATAAAAAATGCAAATAACTATTTTGTAGGAAATTTTATCAGCTTTAATTTTAGTAAAAAGATAAAAATTGATAGGAGTAACTGTTTTCGAAATATAAGCAAGAAACTGTTACCTTAATTAAGCGCTTGCATATAAGCAAATGTAGTAATATTAGTATTATTATTATTTATGTTATTGTTATTAATATGACGACTAAAAACGACTCTCAAGACTTTGGTGACTTTTATGTCTTCTCCTTTTTCCTCTACTAAAGTGTTAGTCTTAATTAATTTAGTTTAATTTCGGTTTTTCAAACATTCTATTTTAAAGCAAATTTTTGTTAAAGATTATTTATATCCAACTCTATAACTCGCTTATGGTTGGTCCTACAAGAAAAATGCAAATAACTATTTATGTAGGAAATTTTATCAGCTTGAATTTTGAAAAGAAGATAAAAATTGATAGGAGTAACTGTTTTCGAGATATAAGCAAAAAACCAATAAGAAAACTGTTACTGTTACTGAACAAAAATGTAATTCAGTTTTCAATGTTTGAGACAAAGACGAAAATGCAGAATTTAATAACGACTCTGAAGGCTTCAGTGACTTTTATGTCTTCTCCTTTTTCTTCTAATAAAGTGTTGGACCCAATAAATTAAGTGTATTTTAAATCACAAGACATTTTCTGTTAAAGCACATTTTTTTTAATTAATAATTATTTTCAAACTTATATTTCGCTATAATTAGTCCTACATGAAAAATGCAAATAACGATTTGTAGGAAATTTTTTCAGCTTTAATTTTAGTAAAAAATAAAAATTGTTTGGAGTAAATGTTTTCGAGATATATGCAAAAAACCAAAAAAATTGTTACCTTAAATAAGCGCTTGCATATAAGCAAATTTAGTACTACTAGTATTGTTATTATAAATGTTATTGTTATTAATGTGACGACTAAAGACAACTCTAAGACTTTAGTGACTTTTATATCTCCTCCTTTTTCCTCTACTAAAATGTTAGACCCAATTAATTTAGTTTAATTTCAGTTTTTCATACATTTTATTTTAAAGCAAATTTTTGTTAATGATTATTTATATCCAACTCTATATAAATTAATTGGGTCTAACGCTTTAGTAGAGGAAAAAGGTGGAGACGTAAAATTCACCAAAGCTGATAAAATTTCCTACAAAATAGTTATTTGCATTTTTCTTGTAGGACCAACCATAAGCGCGTTATAGAGTTGGATATAAATAATCTTTAACAAAAATTTGCTTTAAAATAAAATGTTTGAAAAACCGAAATTAAACTAAATTAATTAAGATTAACACTTTAGTAGAGGAAAAAGGAGAAGACATAATAGTCACCAAAGTCCTGAGAGTCGTTTTTAGTCGTCATATTAATAACAATAACATTAATAATAATAATACTAATAGTACTAAGTTTGCTTATATGCAAGCGCTTAATTAAGGCAACAGTTTCTTGCTTATATCTCGAAAACAGTTACTCCTATCAATTTTTATCTTTTTACTAAAATTAAAGCTGATAAAATTTCCTACAAAATAGTTATTTGCATTTTTCGTGTAGGACTAACCATAAGCGAGATATAAGTTTAAAAATTATTAATATTTAAAAAAAAGTGCATTAACAGAAAATGTCTTGTGATTTAAAATACACTTAATTTATTGGGTCCAATACTTTATTAGAAAAAAAAGGAGGTGACATAAAAGTCGCTGAACTCTTCAGAGTCGTTTTTAATGCTGCATTTACGTCTTCGTCTCAAATATTGAAAACTGAATTACATTTTTGTTCAGTAACTGTAACAGTTTTCACTTTGGTTTTTTGCTTATATCTCGAAAACAGTTACTCCTATCAAATTTTATCTTTCTTCCAAAATTAAAGCTGATAAAATTTCCATCAGAATAGTTATTTACATTTTTCTTGTAGGACCAAGCATAAACGAGTTATAGAGTTGGATATAAATAATATTTAACAAAAATTTGCTTTAAAATAAAATGTTTGAGAAACCGAATTTAAACTAAATTAATTGAGTCTAACACTTTAGTATAGGAAAAAGGAGAAGACATAAAAGTCACCAAAGTCTTCAGAGTCGTTTTTAAATGCTGCATTTTCGTCTTCGTCTCAAACATTGAAAACTGAATTACATTCTTGTTCAGTAACAGTTACAGTTTTCTTATGGTTTTTTTGCTTATGTCTCGAAAACCGTTACACCTATCAAATTTTACCTTTCTTTCAAAATTAAAGCTGGTAAAATTTCCAACACAATAGTTATTTGCATTTTTCTTGTAGGACCAAGCATAAGCGAGTTATAGAGATGGATATAAATAATATTTAACAAAAATTTGCATTAAAATAAAATGTTTGAAAAACTAAAATTAAACTAAATTAATTAAGACTAACACTTTAGTGGAGGAAAAAGGAGAAGACATAAAAGTCACCAAAGTCTTGAGAGTCGTTTTTAGTCGTCATATTAATAACAATAACATTAATAATAATAATACTAATAGTACTAAATTTGCTTATATGCAAGCGCTTAATTAAGGCAACAGTTTCTTGCTTATATCTCGAAAACAGTTACTCCTATCAATTTTTATCTTTTTACTAAAATTAAAGCTGATAAAATTTCCTACAAAATAGTTATTTGCATTTTTCATGTAGGACTAACCATAAGCGAGATATAAGTTTGAAAATAATTAATATTTAAAAAAAAAGTGCTTTAACAGAAAATATTTTGTGATTTAAAATACACTTAATTTATTAGGTTCAATACTTTATAGAAGAAAAAGGAGGTGACATATAAGTCACTGAAGTCTTCAGAGTCGATTTTAAATGCTGCATTTTAGTCTTCGTCTCAAACATTTAAAACTGAATTACAATTTTGTTCAGTAACAGTTACAGTTTTCTTATTGGTTTTTTGCTTATATCTCGAAAACAGTTACTGCTATCAATTTTTATCTTTTTTTCAAAATTAAAGCTGATAAAATTTCCTACAAAATAGTTATTTGCATTTTTCTTGTAGGACCAACCATAAGCGAGTTATAGAGTTGGATGTAAATAATATTTAACAAAAATTTGCTTTAAAATAAAATGTTTGAAAAACTAAAATTAAACTAAATTAATTGTGTCTAACACTTTAGTAGAGGAAAAAGGAGAAGACATAAAAGTCACTAAAGGTTTCAGAGTCGTCTTTAGTCGTCATATTAATAACAATAACATTAATAAAAATAATACTAATAGTACTAAATTTGCTTACATGCAAACGCTTAATTAAGGTAACAGTTTTTTGGTTTCTTGCTTATATCTCTTAAACAGTTACTTATATCAATTTTTATCTTTTTACTAAAATTAAAGCTGATAAAATTTCCTACAAAATAGTTATTTGCATTTTTCATGTAAGACTAACCATAAGCGAGATATAAGTTTAAAAATTATTAATATTTTAAAAAAAAGTGCTTTAACAGAAAATGTCTTGTGATTTAAAATACACTTAATTTATTGGGTCCAATAATCTATTTGAAGAAAAAAAAGGTGACAGAAAGGTCACTGATGCTTTTAGAGTCGTTTGTAAATGCTGCATTTTCGTCTTCGTCTCAAACATTAAAAACTGAATTACATTTAAGACTTTAGTGACTTTTATGTCTCCTCCTTTTTCCTCTACTAAAGTGTTAGACACAATTAATTTAGTTTAATTTTAGTTTTTCAAACATTTTATTTTAAAGCAAATTTTTGTTAAATATTAAAAACTATAAAATGGCTTATATTGCCTAAAAACACAGATCACACATGATCTTTTGCATAGAAATGAGAAAACGCTCATGTAACACACAAAATAAGCTCCATTTTTCCTTATTAAAAGTATTATTATTATTATTACTTTTGTTACTATTACTATTATTATTATTATTATTATTAACTTTTGTATAGTAAATATTTTTATACCAGTTTTAAAATGAGTTATTAATTTTAGACTATTTCTTGCCAAAAAACACAGATCACAGATGATTTCTTGCATAGAAATGAGAAAACACTCATATAACACACAAAAAAAACTTCATTTTTGCTTAGAAAACTAAGCTTACTTTTATTACTACTATTATTATTATTTTTATTATTATTATTATTATTATTACTATTATTTTTATTATTATTATTACTATTATTATTATTATTATTATTATTATTATTATTAATATTATTATTATTAAAAACCGATTATAACTTTTGTATAGTAAATATTACTATTATTAGTATTTTTATTATTATTATTGTTATTATTATTATTATTATTATTATTATTATTTTTATTATTATTATTATTACTATTATTTTTATTATTATTATTAATATTATTATTATTAAAAACCCATTATAACTTTTGTATAGTAAATGTTTTTATACCAGTTTTAAAATGAGTTATTAATTTTATTCAATTTCTTGCCTAAAAACACATCACAGATGATCTCTTGCATAGAAATGAGAAAACGCTCATATAACACACAAAATAAGCTTCATTTTTGCTTAGAAAACTAAGCTTACTTTTATTACTATTATTATTATAATTATTATTATTATTATTATTAATATTATTATTATTACTATTATTATTATTATTATTATTATTATTATTATTATTATTATTATTATTATTATTATTATTATTATTATTATTATTAACTTTTGCATAGTAAATGTTTTTATACCAGTTTTAAAATGAGTTATTAATTTTAGACAATTTCTTGCCTAAAAACACATCACAGATGATTTCTTGCATAGAAATGAGAAAACGCTCATATAACACACAAAATAAGCTTCATTTTTGCTTAGAAAACTAAGCTTACTTTTATTACTATTATTATTTTTATTATTATTATTATTATTATTATTAATATTATTATTATTACTATTATTATTATTATTATTATTATTATTATTATTATTATTATTATTATTATTATTATTATTACTATTATTTTTATTATTATTATTATTATTATTATTATTATTGTTATTATTATTATTATTATTAAAAACTTATATTAAACAGACAGAAAACGTCGTATTCTGACACAAAAAAACGAATTACGTTATAGACTTGACGAGAACGGCGTATCTCGGACTCTTATAGGACTCTTATTGGGTCAAAAAGTATCAGTTTGGATTAAAACAAATTATTTTTGTTGACTCTCAGTCTGAATTGTTCATCAGTTCAAACAAAAACGGCTAATTTTAGACGACCTTTTGCTTTGAACAAGAAAACTTACATCGAACAGACTAAAAACGTATTAATCTGGCATAAAAGAGCAATTTATGTATCACTTTGGATAAAGGCAGCTAATCCTATTCGTTTCATTGCTTAAAATAGACAAAATTGTTAATAAATGTAACAAAAATGCTGTATTCTAGCACCAAATACTAATTACATTACAGTTTCGACGAGAATAGCTTATTTGGAATGATTCTATGCTTCCAAACGAGTAAATTTTTATTAAACAGATGCCAAACATCATGTTTTGTTCTATAAAGACATTTTATATTGCAGTTTGTATTAAAACAAAATATTTTCGTTGATCCTTTGTTAGAAGCAGCAAACCTAACATTTAAGAATCTCAAAACTTTGTATTCGGACACAAACCACCGAATTTTGTATCAGTTTAGACAAAAACGGTTGATTTTCGACAATATTTTGCTTTGAACAAGAAAACTTTTATCAAACTGACTAAAAACGTCTTGTTTTAGCACAAAACAAAAGATTTGCTTTATAATCTTAACGAGAGCTGTTAATTTCAAACGGTTCTATGCTTTGAAACGAGTAAACTTTCACTGAACAGAGGAAAAACACCTTATTTCGCCTTTTAAAAACGATTCATGCCACAGTTTGGATAAAAACCAATTATTTTCGTTAATTCATTGTTACAAACAAGAAACCTTACATCAAAGTAACTGAAAACCCCTTATTCAGGCACAGAAATTCGACTTACGTTTCAGTCTGAACAAAAACTGCTTACTTTAGACGATCCTTTGTTTTGGATACAAAAACTTACATTAAAAAGATTAAAAACGTCTTATTCTGGCTGAAAACTGCAAATTATATATTACTCTAGATAAAAGCAATTTATCCTGATTACTGATTACTCCTTTACTTAGAATAGAGTAAACTTGTATAAAACTTAATGAAAACATTAAATTTCGTCTCAAAGAAATAAATTACGTTATAGTTTTGACCAGCACTGTTTATTTCAAACGATTTTATGATTCGAAACTAATGAACTTTTATGGGGCAGATGCAAAACCACATATTACCATATAAAGCGTTTTAAAGCAAATTATTACCTTTTGCAACAAGAAATTTCACGTCAAAGAAACTGAAAACTTCGTATCCATGCACAAATATCGAATTACGTATCAGTTTAGGCAAATACAGCTTATTTTAAACGATTACTTGCTATAAACAAAAAAAATTTTATCAAACATATTGAAAACGTCTTATTCTCGAAAATAAGAGCAAATTATGTATCAGCTTTAACAAAAGCGGATTACTCTGTTTGATTCTATGCTTAGAGTAGAGTAAACTACTATAAAACGTAATGAAAACTCTATATTCAAGCTCAAAAGAACAAATTACGTTATAGTTTTGACAAAAAAAAATTATTTCGGACGATTACATACTTCGAAGTAAGCAAACTTTAATTGAACAAGTGCAAAAGCTAATACTTTGCTTTAAAATAACGATTTATGTGGTAATATGGTATTTTGCAGCTGTCCTATAAAAGTTTACTCGTTTCGCTCCATTGAATCATTCGAAATAAATTATTTTGACACAACAACGAAAATAATTTGTTTTTGTTTAAACTGTAACATGTCGTTTTTATAAAACGAACTAAGACGTTTGGCATCTGTTTAGTGAAAGTTTTCTCGTTTGGGGGCATAAAATCGTTTGAAATTAACAGTTCTGGTCAAAACTATAACGTAAATTATTTCTTTGAAACGAAATTTAAAGTTTTCATTAAGTTTTATACAAGTTTGCTCTATTCTAAGCAAAGGAGTAATCAGGATAAACTGCTTTTATCCTAAGTAATACATAATTTGCAGTTTTGAGCCAGAATAAGACGTTTTTAATCTTTTTAATGTAAGTTTTTGTATTCAAAACAAAAGATCGTCTAAAGTAAGCAGTTTTTGTCCAGACTGAAACGTAATTCGAATTTCTGTGCCTGAATAAGGTGTTTTCAGTTACTTTGATGTAAGGTTTCTTGTTTGTAACAATGAATTAACGAAAATAATTGGTTTTTATCCGAACTTTGGCATGAATCGTTTTTAAAAGGCGAAATAAGATGTTTTTCCTCTGTTCAGTGAAAGTTTACTCGTTTCAAAGCATAGAACCGTTTGAAATTAACAGCTCTCGTTAAGACTATAACGCAAATCTTTTGTTTTGTGCTAAAATAAGACGTTTTTAGTCAGTTTGATATAAGTTTTCTTGTTCAAAGCAAAATATTGTCGAAAATCAACCGATTTTGTCTAAACTGATACAAAATTCGGTGGTTTGTGTCCGAATAGAAAGTTTTCAGATTCTTTAATGTTAGGTTTGCTGCTTCGAACAAAGAATCAACGAAAATATTTTGTTTTAATACAAACTGCAATATAAAATGTCTTTATAGGACAAAACATGATGTTTGGCATCTGTTTAATAAAAATTTACTCGTTTGGAAGCATAGAATCATTCCAAATAAGTTATTCTCGTCGAAACTATAATGTAATTAGTATTTTGTGCTAGAATACAGCGTTTTTGTTAGATTTATTAACAATTTTGTCTATTTTGAGCAATGAAACGAATAGGATTAGCTGCCTTTATCCAAAGTGATACATAAATTGCTCTTTTATGCCAGATTAATACGTTTTTAGTCTGTTCGATATAAGTTTTCTTGTTCAAAGCAAAAGATCGTCTAAAATAAGCCGTTTTTGTTTGAACTGATAAACAATTCAGACTGAGAGTCAACAAAAATAATTTGTTTTAATTCAAACTGATACTTTTTGACCCTATAAGAGTCCTATAAGAGTCGGAGATACGCCGTTCTCGTCAAGTCTATAACGTAATTTGTTTTTTTGTGTCAGAATACGACGTTTTCTGTCTGTTTAATATATTTTTTTAATAATAATAATAATAATAATAATAACAATAATAATAATAATAATAATAATAATAATAATAATAGTAATAGTAACAAAAGTAATAATAATATTAATACTTTTAATAAGGAAAAATGAAGCTTATTTTGTGTGTTACATGAGCGTTTTCTCATTTCTATGCAAAAGATCATGTGTGATCTGTGTTTTTAGGCAATCTAAGCCATTTTATAGTTTTTAGGCAAAAAATTGTCTAAAATAAATCACTCATTTTAAAACTGGTATAAAAACATTTACAATACAAAAGTTATAATCGGTTTTTAATAATAATATAAACAATAATAATAATAATAATAGTAATAATAATAATAATAATAACAATAATAATAATAATAATAATAATAATAGTAAATAATAATAATAGTAATACTTATAATAATGAATTTCTTTCTAAATTAAAGCTTAGTTTTTCAAAGCAAAAATGAAGCTTATTTTGTGTTATCTGAGCGTTTTCTCATTTCTATGCAAGAGATCATCTGTGATCTGTGTTTTTAGGCAAGAAATTGTCTAAAATTAATAACTCATTTTAAAACTGGTGTAAAAACATTTACTATACAAAAGTTATAATCGGTTTTTAATAATAATAATATTAATAATAATTATAATAATAATAATAATAATAATAATAATAATAATAATAATAATAATAATAATAGTAATAATAATAAAAATAATAGTAATAATAATAATAAAAATAATAATAGTAGTAATAAAAGTAAGCTTAGTTTTCTAAGCAAAAATGAAGCTTATTTTGTGTTATATGAGCGTTTTCTCATTTCTATGCAAGAGATCATCTGTGATCTGTGTTTTTAGGCAAGAAATTGTCTAAAATTAATAACTCATTTTAAAACTGGTATAAAATCATTTACTATGCAAAAATTATAATCGGTTTTTAATAATAATAATATTAATAATAATAATAATAATAATAATAATAATAATAATAATAATAATAATAGTAATAATAATAAAAATAATAGTAATAATAATAATAATAAAAATAATAATAATAGTAGTAATAAAAGTAAGCTTAGTTTTCTAAGCAAAAATGAAGCTTATTTTGTGTTATATGAGCGTGTTCTCATTTCTATGCAAGAGATCATCTGTGATCTGTGTTTTTAGGCAAGAAATTGTCTAAAATTAATAACTCATTTTAAAACTGGTATAAAAATATTTACTATACAAAAGTTATAATCGGTTTTTAATAATAATAATATTATTAATAATAGTAATAATAATAATAATAATAATAATAATAATAGTAATAATAATAAAAATAATAGTAATAATAATAATAATAAAAATAATAATAATAGTAGTAATAAAAGTAAGCTTAGTTTTCTAAGCAAAAATGAAGCTTATTTTGTGTTATATGAGCGTTTTCTCATTTCTATGCAAGAGATCATCTGTGATCTGTGTTTTTAGGCAAGAAATTGTCTAAAATTAATAACTCATTTTAAAACTGGTATAAAAACATGTACTATACAAAAGTTATAATCGGTTTTTAATAATAATAATATTAATAATAATAATAATAGTAATAATAATAATAATAAAATAAATAGTAATAATAATAATAATAATAATAATAATAATAATAAAAATAATAATACCAATAATAGTAGTAATAAAAGTAAGCTTAGTTTTCTAAGCAAAAATGAAGCTTATTTTGTGTTAGATGAGCGTTTTCTCATTTCTATGCAAAAGATCATGTGTGATCTGTGTTTTTAGGCAATCTAAGCCATTTTATAGTTTTTAATATTTAACAAAAAATTGCTTTAAAATAAAATGTTTGAAAAACTGAAATTAAACTAAATTAATTGTGTCTAACACTTTAGTAAAAGAAAAAGGAGGAGACATAAAAGTCACTAAAGTCTTAGAGTTGTCTTTAGTCGTCATATTAATAACAATAACATTTATAATAACAATACTAGTAGTACTAAATTTGCTTATATGGAAGCGCTTAATTAAGGTAACAGTTTTTTTGTTTTTTGCTTATATCTCGAAAACAGTTACTTCTATCAATTTTTAACTTTTCACCAAAATTAAAGGTGATAAAATTTCCTATAAAATAGTTATTTGCATTTTTCATGTAGAACTAACCAAAAGCGAGATATAAGTTTGAAAATAATTAATAATTAAAAAAAAATGTGTTTTAACAGAAAATGTCTTGTGATTTAAAATACACTTAATTTATTGGGTCCAATACTTAATTAGAAGAAAAAGGAGGTGACAGTAAATGCTGCATTTTCGTCTTCGTCTTAAACATTGAAAACTGAATTACATTTTTGTTCAGTAACAGTTACAGTTTTCTTATTGATTTTTTGCTTATATCTCGAAAACAGTTACTCCTATCAAATTTTATCATTCTTCCAAAATTAAAGTTGAAAAAATTTCTAACAAAATAGTTATTTACATTTTTCTTGTAGGACCAAGCATAAACGAGTTATAGAGTTGGATATAAATAATATTTAACAAAAATTTGCTTTAAAATAAAATGCTTGAAAAACCGGAATTAAACTAAATTAATTGTGTCTAACACTTTAGTAGAGGAAAAAGGAGAAGACATAAAAGTCACTAAATGTTTCAGAGTCGTCTTTAGTCGTCATATTAATAACAATAACATTAATAATAATAATACTAATAGTACTAAATTTGCTTATATGCAAAGGCTTAATTATGGTAACAGTTTTTTGGTTTCTTGCTTATATCTCGAAAACAGTTACTCCTATCAATTTTTATCTCTTTCTCAAAATTAAAGCTGATAAAATTTCCTACAAAATAGTTATTTGCATTTTTTTGTAGGACCAACCATAAGCGAGTTATAGAGTTGGATATAAATAATCTTTAACAAAAATTTGCTTTAAAATAAAATGTTTGAAAAACCGATGTTAAACCAAATTAATTGGGTGTAACACTTTAGTAGAGGAAAAAGAAGAAGACATAAAAGTCACCAAAGTCTTCAGAGTTGTTTTTAGTACTAAATTTGCTTATATGCAAGCGCTTAATTAAGGTAACAGTTCAGTAACAGTTACAGTTTTCTTATTGGTTTTTTGCTTATGTCTCGAAAACCGTTACACCTATCAAATTTTATCTTTCTTTCAAAATTAAAGCTGGTAAAATTTCCAACAAAATAGTTATTTGCATTTATCTTGTAGGACCAAGCATAAGCGAGTTATAGAGATGGATATAAATAATATTTAACAAAAATTTGGTTTAAAATAAAATGTTTGAAAAACCGAAATTAAACTAAATTAATTGAGTCTAACACTTTAGTATAGGAAAAAGGAGAAGACATAAAAGTCACCAAAATCTTCAGAGTCGTTTTTAAATGCTGCATTTTCGTCTTCGTCTTAAACATTGAAAACTGAATTACATTTTTGTTCAGTAACAGTTACAGTTTTCTTATTGGTTTTTTGCTTATGTCTCGAAAACCGTTACACCTATCAAATTTTACCTTTCTTTCAAAATTAAAGCTGGTAAAATTTCCAACAAAATAGTTATTTGCATTTTTCTTGTAGGACCAAGCATAAGCGAGTTATAGAGATGGATATAAATAATATTTAACAAAAATTTGCATTAAAATAAAATGTTTGAAAAACTAAAATTAAACTAAATTAATTAAGACTAACACTTTAGTGGAGGAAAATGGAGAAGACATAAAAGTCACCAAAGTCTTGAGAGTCGTTTTTAGTCGTCATATTAATAACAATAACATTAATAATAATAATACTAATAGTACTAAATTTGCTTATATGCAAGCGCTTAATTAAGGCAACAGTTTCTTGCTTATATCTCGAAAACAGTTACTCCTATCAATTTTTATCTTTTTACTAAAATTAAAGCTGATAAAATTTCCTACAAAATAGTTATTTGCATTTTTCATGTAGAACTAACCATAAGCGAGATATGTTTGAAAATAATTAATATTTAAAAAAAAAGTGCTTTAACAGAAAATATTTTGTGATTTTAAATACACTTAATTTATTAGGTCCAATACTTTATAGAAGAAAAAGGAGGTGACATATAAGTCACGGAAGTCTTCAGAGTCGATTTTAAATGCTGCATTTTCGTCTTCGTCTCAAACATTGAAAACTGAATTACATTTTTGTTCAGTAACAGTTACAGTTTTCTTATTGGTTTTTTGCTTATATCTCGAAAACAGTTACTCCTATCAATTTTTATTTTTTTTTTAAAATTAAAGCTGATAAAATTTCCTACAAAATAGTTATTTGCATTTTTCATGTAGAACTAACCATAAGCGAGATATGTTTGAAAATTATTAATATTTAAAAAAAAAGTGCTTTAACAGAAAATGTCTTGTGATTTAAAATACACTTAATTTATTGGGTCCAATACTTTATTAGAAGAAAAAGGAGGTGACATAAAAGTCGCTGAAGTCTTCAGAGTCGTTTTTAATGCTGCATTTACGTCTTCGTCTCAAATATTGAAAACTGAATTACATTTTTGTTTAGTAACTGTAACAGTTTTCACTTTGGTTTTTTGCTTATATCTCGAAAACAGTTACTCCTATCAAATATTCTTTCTTCCAAAATTAAAGCTGATAAAATTTCCAACAAAATAGTTATTTACATTTTTCTTGTAGGACCAAGCATAAACGAGTTATAGAGTTGGACATAAATAATATTTAACAAAAATTTGCTTTAAAATAAAATGTTTGAAAAACCGAAATTAAACTAAATTAATTGAGTCTAACACTTTAGTATAGGAAAAAGAAGAAGACATAAAAGTCACCAAAGTCTTCAGAGTCGTTTTTAGTCGTCATATTATTAACAATAACATTAATAATAATAATACTAATAGTACTAAATTTGCTTATATGCAAGCGCTTAATTAAGGTAACAGTTTTTTGGTTTCTTGTTTATATCTCGAAAACAGATACTCCTATCAATTTTTATCTTTTTACTAAAGTTAAAGCTGATAAAATTTCCTACAAAATAGTTATTTGCATTTTTCATGTAGAACTAACCATAAGCGAGATATAAGTTTGAAAATATTTAATATTTAAAAAAAAAGTGCTTTAACAGAAAATGTCTTGTGATTTAAAATACACTTAATTTATTGGGTCCAATACTTTATTAGAAAAAAAAGGAGGTGACATAAAAGTCACTGAAGTCTTCAGAGTCGTTTTTAAATGCTGCATTTTCGTCTTTGTCTCAAACATTGAAAACTGAATTACATTTTTGTTCAGTAACAGTTACAGTTTTCTTATTGGTTTTTTGTTTATATCTCGAAAACAGTTACTCCTATCAAATATTATCTTTCTTCCAAAATTAAAGCTGATAAAATTTCCAACAAAATAGTTATTTACATTTTTCTTGTATGACCAAGCATAAACGAGTTATAGAGTTGGACATAAATAATATTTAACAAAAATTTGCTTTAAAATAAAATGCTTGAAAAACCGGAATTAAACTAAATTAATTGTGTCTAACACTTTAGAAGAGGAAAAAGGAGAAGACATAAAAGTCACTAAAGGTTTCAGAGTCGTCTTTAGTCGTCATATTAATAACAATAACATTAATAATAATAATACTAATAGTTCTAAATTTGCTTATATGCAAACGCTTAATTAAGGTAACAGTTTTTTGGTTTCTTGCTTATATCTCGAAAACAGTTACTCCTATCAATTTTTATCTCTCTTTCAAAATTAAAGCTGATAAAATTTCCTACAAAATAGTTATTTGCATTTCTTTTGTAAAACCAACTATAAGCGAGTTATAGAGTTGGATATAAATAATCTTTAACAAAAATTTGCTTTAAAATAAAATGTATGAAAAACCGAAATTAAACTAAATTAATTGTGTCTAACACTTTAGTAGAGGATAAAGGAGGAGATATAAAAGTCACTAAAGTCTTCAGAATCGTCTTTAGTCGTCATATTAATAACAATAACATTAATAATAATAATACTAATAGTACTAAATTTGCTTATATGCAAACGCTTAATTAAAGTAACAGTTTTTTGGTTTCTTGCTTATATCTCGAAAACAGTTACTCCTATCAATTTTTATCTTTTTACTAAAATTAAGGCTGATAAAATTTCCTACAAAATAGTTATTTGCATTTTTCATGTAGGACTAACCATAAGCGAGATATAAGTTTGAAAATAATTACAATTTAAAAAAAAGTGCTTCAACAGAAAATGTCTTGTGATTTAAAATACACTTAATTTATTGGGTCCAATAATCTATTTGAAGAAAAAAAAGGTGACAGAAAGGTCACTGAAGCCTTTAGAGTCGTTTGTAAATGCTGCATTTTCGTCTTCGTCTCAAACATTGAAAACTGAATTACATTTAAGACTTTAGTGACTTTTATGTCTCCTCCTTTTTCCTCTACTAAAGTGTTAGACACAATTAATTTAGTTTAATTTTAGTTTTTCAAACATTTTATTTTAAAGCAAGTTTTTGTTAAATATTATTTATATCCAACTCTATAACTCGCTTATGGTTGAAATTACGTTTCAGTCTGGACAAAAACTGCTTACTTTAGACGATCCTTTGTTTTGAATTTAGTACTATTTAGTACTATTAGTAGTACTATTAGTATTATTATTATTAATGTTATTGTTATTAATATGACGACTAAAGACGACTCTCAAACATTTAGTGACTTTTATGTCTTTTCCTTTTTCCTCTACTAAAGTGTTAGACACAATTAATTTAGTTTAATTCCGGTTTTTCAAGCATTTTATTGTAAAGCAAATTTTTGTTAATCATTATTTATATCCAACTCTATAACTCGTTTATACTTGGTCCTACAAGAAAAATGTAAATAACTATTTTGTTGGAAATTTTATCAGCTTTAATTTTGAAAGATAGATAAAAATTGATTGGAGTAATTGTTTTCGAGATATAAGCAAAAAACCAAAGTGAAAACTGTTACAGTTACTGAACAAAAATGTAATTCAGTTTTCAATGTTTGAGACGAAGACGAAAATGCAGCATTTAAAATCGACTCTGAAGACTTCAGCGACTTTTATGTCACCTCCTTTTTCTTCTAATAAAGTATTAGACCCAATAAATTAAGTGTATTTTAAATCACAAGACATTTTCTGTTAAAGCACTTTTTTTTAAATATTAATAATTTTTAAACTTATATCTCGCTTATGGTTAGTCTTACATGAAAAATTCAAATAACTATTTTGTAGGAAATTTTATCAGCTTTAATGTTTGTAAAAAGATAAAAATTGATATAAGTAACTGTTTTTGAGATATAAGCAAGAAACCAAAAAACAGTTACCTTAATTAAGCGTTTGCTTATAAGCAAATTTAGTACTAAAAACAACTCTGAAGACTTTGGTGACTTTTATGTCTTCTCCTTTTTCCTCTACTAATGTGTTAGACCAAATTTATTTAGTTTAATATCGGTTTTTCAAACATTTTATTTTAAAGCAAATTTTTGTTAAAGATTATTTATATCCAACTCTATAACTCGCTTATGGTTGGTCCTACAAGAAAAATGCAAATGACTATTTTGTAGGAAATTTTATCAGCTTTAATTTTAAAAGAAAGATAAAAATTGATAAGAGTAACTGTTTTTGAGATATAAACAAAAAACCAATATGAAAACTGTAACTGTTACTGAACAAAAATGTAATTCAGTTTTCAATGTTTGAGACAAAGACGAAAATGCAGCATTTAAAATCGACTCTGAAGACTTCAGTGACTTATATGTCACCTCCTTTTTCTTCTAATAAAGTATTGGACCTAATAAATTAAGTGTATTTTAAATCACTAAACATTTTCTGTTAAAGCACTTTTTTTTTAAATATTAATTATTTTCAAACTTATATCTCGCTTATGGTTAGTCCTACATGAAAAATGCAAATAACTATTTTGTAGGAAATTTTATCAGCTTTAATTTTAGTAAAAAGATAAAAATTGATAGAAGTAACTGTTTTCGAGATATAAGCAAGAAACTGTTACCTTAA
>NC_087397.1:17005000-17010000 GCF_031307605.1 Tribolium castaneum
CTTGTTTATAGCAAGGAATCGTTTAAAATAAGCTGTATTTGCCTAAACTGATACGTAATTCGATATTTGTGCATGGATACGAAGTTTTCAGTTTCTTTGACGTAAAATTTCTTGTTGCAAAAGGTAATAATTTGCTTTAAAACAACGCTTTATATGTTAAAATGTGGTTTTGCATCTGCCCCATAAAAGTTCATTAGTTTCGAATCATAAAATCGTTTGAAATTTAAAGTTTTCATTAAGTTTTATACAAGTTTACTCTATTCTAAGTAAAGGAGTAATCAGGATAAATTGCTTTTATCTAGAGTAATATATAATTTGCAGTTTTCAGCCAGAATAAGACGTTTTTAATCTTTTTAATGTAAGTTTGTATTCAAAACAAAGGATCGTCTAAAGTAAGCAGTTTTTGTCCAGACTGAAACGTAATTCGAATTTCTGTGCCTGAATAAGAGGTTTTCAGTTACTTTGATGTAAGGTTTCATGTTTGTAACAATGAATTAACGAAAATAATTGGTTTTTATCCAAACTGTGGCATGAATCGTTTTTAAAAGGCGAAATAAGGTGTTTTTCCTCTGTTCAGTGAAAGTTTACTCGTTTCAAAGCATAGAACCGTTTGAAATTAACAGCTCTCGTTAAGACTATAACGCAAATCTTTTGTTTTGTGCTAAAATAAGACGTTTTTAGTCAGTTTGATATAAGTTTTCTTGTTCAAAGCAAAATATTGTCGAAAATCAACCGTTTTTGTCTAAACTGATATAAAATTCGGTGGTTTGTGTCCGAATACAAAGTTTTCAGATTCTTTAATGTTAGGTTTGCTGCTTCTAACAAAGAATCAACGAAAATATTTTGTTTTAATACAAGCTGCAATATAAAATGTCTTTATAGGACAAAACATGATGTTTGGCATCTGTTTAATAAAAATTTTCTCGTTTGGAAGCATAGAATTATTCCAAATAAGCTATTCTCGACGAAACTATAATGTAATTAGTATTTTGTGCTAGAATACAGCGTTTTTGTTAGATTTATTAACAATTTTGTCTATTTTAAGCAATGAAACGAATAGGATTAGCTGCCTTTATCCAAAGTGATACATAAATTGCTCTTTTATGCCAGATTAATACGTTTTTAGTCTGTTCGATGTAAGTTTTCTTGTTCAAAGAAAAGATCGTCTAAAATAAGCCGTTTTTGTTTGAACTGATGAACAATTCAGACTGAGAGTCAACAAAAATAATTTGTTTTAATCCAAACTGATACTTTTTGACCCTATAAAAGTCCTATAAGAGTCCGAGATACGCCGTTCTCGTCAAGTCTATAACGTAATTCGTTTTTTTGTGTCAGAATACGACGTTTTCTGTCTGTTTAATATAATTTTTTAATAATAATAATAATAATAATAATAATAATAATAATAATAATAATAATAATAATAATAATAATAATATTAATAATAATAATAATAGTAATAAAAGTAAACTTAGTTTTCTAAGCAAAAATGAAGCTTATTTTGTGTGTTATGAGCGTTTTCTCATTTCTATGCAAGAAATCATCTGTGATCTGTGTTTTTAGGCAAGAAATTGTCTAAAATTAATAACTCATTTTAAAACTGGTATAAAAACATTTACTATACAAAAGTTATAATCGGTTTTTAATAATAATAATAATAATAATAATAATAATAATAATAATAGTAATAATAATAATAAAAATAATAGTAAAAATAATAATAATAATAAAAATAATAATAATAGTAATAAAAGTAAGCTTAGTTTTCTAAGCAAAAATGAAGCATATTTTGTGTGTTATATGAGTGTTTTCTCATTTCTATGCAAGAAATCATCTGTGATCTGTGTTTTTAGGCAAGAAATTGTCTAAAATTAATAACTCATTTTAAAACTGGTATAAAAACATTTACTATACAAAAGTTAATAATAATAATAATAATATAATAATAATAATAATAATAATAATAATAATAATAATATTAACAATAATAATAATAATTATAATAATAGTAATAGTAACAAAAGTAATAATAATAATAATACTTTTAATAAGGAAAAATGGAGCTTATTTTGTGTGTTACATGAGCGTTTTCTCATTTCTATGCAAAAGATTATGTGTGATCTGTTTTTAGGCAATCTGAGCCATTTTATAGTTTTTAATACTTAACGAAAATTTGCTTTAAAATAAAATGTTTGAAAAACTGAAATTAAACTAAATTAATTGTGTCTAACACTTTAGTAGCGGAAAAAGGAGGAGACATAAAAGTCACTAAAGTCTTAGAGTTGTCTTTAGTCGTCATATTAATAACAATAACATTTATAATAACAATACTAGTAGTACTAAATTTGCTTATATGCAAGCGCTTAATTAAGGTAACAGTTTTTTTGTTTCTTGCATATATCTCGAAAACAGTTACTCCTATCAATTTTTACCTTTTCACCAAAATTAAAGGTGATAAAATTTCCTACAAAATAGTTATTTGCATTTTTCATGTAGAACTAACCATATGCGTGATATAAGTTTGAAAATAATTAATAATTAAAAAAAATGTGTTTTAACAGAAAATGTGATTTAAAATACACTTAATTTATTGGGTCCAATACTTAATTAGAAGAAAAAGGAGGTGACAGTAAATGCTGCATTTTCGTCTTCGTCTCAAACATTGAAAACAGAATTACATTTTTGTTCAGTAACTGTCGTCGAAGACGAAAATGCAGCATTTACAAACGACTCTAAAAACTTCAGTGATTTTATGTCTTCTCCTTTTTCCACTACTAAAGTGTTAGACACAATTAATTTAGTTTAATTTCAGTTTTTCAAACATTTTATTTTAAAGCAAATTTTTGTTAAATATTATTTATATCCAACTCTATAACTCGCTTATGGTTGGTCCTACAAGAAAAATGCAAATAACTATTTTGTAGGAAATTTTATCAGATTTAATTTTAGTAAAAAGATAAAAATTGATAGGAGTAACTGTTTTCGAGATATAAGCAAGAAACCAAAAAACTGTCACCTTAATTAAGCGTTTGCATACAAGCAAATTTAGTACTATTAGTATTACTATTATTAATGTTATTGTTATTAGTATGACGATTAAAGACGACTCTGAAACCTTTAGTGACTTATGTCTTCTCCTTTTTCCTCTACTAAAGTGTTAAACACAATTAATTTAGTTTAATTTCAGTATTTCAAACATTTTATTTTAAAGCAAATTTTTGTTAAATATTATTTATATCCATCTATATAACTCGCTTATATTTGGTCCTACAAGAAAAATGCAAATATCTATTTTGTAGGAAATTTTATCAGTTTTAATTTTAGTAAAAAGATAAAAATTGATAGGAGTAACTGTTTTCGAGATATAAGCAAAAAACCAAAGTAAAAACTGTAACAGTTACTGAACAAAAATGTAATTCAGTTTTCAATGTTTGAGACGTAGACGAAAATGCAGCATTTAAAAACGACTCTGAAGACTTCAGTGACTTTTAAGTCACCTCCTTTTTCTTCTAATATAGTATTGGACCCAATAAATTAAGTGTATTTTAAATCACAAGACATTTTTTGTTAAAGCACTTTTTTTTAAATATTAATTCTTTTCAAACTTATATCTCGCTTATGGTTAGTCCTACATAAAAAATGCAAATAACTATTTTGTTGGAAATTTTATCAGCTTTAATTTTAGTAAAAAGATAAAAATTGATAGGAGTAACTGTTTTCGAGATATAAGCAAGAAACCAAAAAACTGTCACCTTAATTAAGCGTTTGCATACAAGCAAATTTAGTACTATTAGTATTATTATTATTAATGTTATGGTTATTAGTATGACGATTAAAGACGACTCTGAAACCTTTAGTGACTTTTATGTTTTCTCCTTTTTCCTCTACTAAAGTGTTAGACACAATTAATTTAGTTTAATTTCAGTATTTCAAACATTTTATTTTAAAGCAAATTTTTGTTAAATATTATTTATATCCATCTTTATAACTCGCTTATACTTGGTCCTACAAGAAAAATGCAAATAACTATTTTGTAGGAAATTTTATCAGCTTTAATTTTAGTAAAAAGATAAAAATTGATTGGAGTAACTGTTTTCGAGATATAAGCAAGAAACCAAAAAACTGTTACATTAATAAAGCGTTTGCATATAAGCAAATTTAGTACTATTAGTATTATTATTATTAATGTTATTGTTATTAATATGACGACCAAAAACGACTCTGAAGACTTTGGTGACTTTTATGTCTTCTCCTTTTTCCTATACTAAAGTGTTAGACTCAATTAATTTAGTTTAATTTAGGTTTTTCAAACATTTTATTTTAAAGCAAATTTTTGTTAAAGAATATTTATATCCAACTCTATAACTCGCTTATGGTTGGTCTTACAAAAGAAATGCAAATAACTATTTTGTAGGAAATTTTATCTGCTTTAATTTTGAAGGATAGATAAAAATTGATAGGAGTAATTGTTTTCGAGATATAAGCAAAAAACCAAAGTGAAAACTGTTACAGTTACTGAACAAAAATGTAATTCAGTTTTCAATGTTTGAGACGAAGACAAAAATGCATACAAAATTCGGTGGTTTGTGTCCGAATACAAAGTTTTCAGATTCTTTAATGCTAGGTTTGCTGCTTCTAACAAAGAATCAACGAAAATATTTTGTTTTAATACAAACTGCAATATAAAATGTCTTTATAGGACAAAACATGATGATTGGCATCTGTTTAATAAAAATTTACTCGTTTGGAAGCATAGAATCATTCCAAATAAGCTATTCTCGTCGAAACTATAATGTAATTAGTATTTTGTGCTAGAATACAGCGTTTTTGTTAGATTTATTAACAATTTTGTCTATTTTAAGCAATGAAACGAATAGGATTAGCTGCCTTTTTCCAAAGTGATACATAAATTGCTCTTTTATGCCAGATTAATACGTTTTTAGTCTGTTCGATGTAAGTTTTCTTGTTCAAAGCAAAAGATAGTCTAAAATAAGCCGTTT
>NC_087397.1:17015000-17030000 GCF_031307605.1 Tribolium castaneum
AATGCAAATAACTATTTTGTTGGAAATTTTATCAGCTTTAATTTTAGTAAAAAGATAAAAATTGATATAAGTAACTGTTTTCGAGATATAAGCAAGAAACCAAAAAACTGTTACCTTAATTAAGCGTTTGCATGTAAGCAAATTTAGCACTATTAGTATTATTATTATTAATGTTATTGTTATTTATATGACGACTAAAGACGACTCTGAAACCTTTAGTGACTTTTATGTCTTCTCCTTTTTCCTCTACTAAAGTGTTAGACACAATTAATTTAGTTTAATTTTAGTTTTTCAAACATTTTATTTTAAAGCAAATTTTTGTTAAATATTATTTACATCCAACTCTATAACTCGCTTATGGTTGGTCCTACAAGAAAAATGCAAATAATTATTTTGTAGGAAATTTTATCAGCTTTAATTTTGAGAAAAAGATAAAAATTGATAGGAGTAACTGTTTTCGAGATATAAGCAAAAAACCAATAAGAAAACTGTAACTGTTACTGAACAAAAATGTAATTCAGTTTTCAATGTTTGAGACGAAGACGAAAATGCAGCATTTAAAATCGACTCTGAAGACTTCAGTGACTTATATGTCACCTCCTTTTTCTTCTATAAAGTATTGGACCTAATAAATTAAGTGTATTTTAAATGACAAAATATTTTCTGTTAAAGCACTTTTTTTTTAAATATTAATTATTTTCAAACTTATATCTCGCTTATGGTTAGTCCTACATGAAAAATGCAAATAACTATTTTGTAGGAAATTTTATCAGCTTTAATTTTAGTAAAAAGATAAAAATTGATAGGAGTAACTGTTTTCGAGATATAAGCAAGAAACTGTTGCCTTAATTAAGCGCTTGCATATAAGCAAATTTAGTACTATTAGTAATATTATTATTAATGTTATTGTTATTAATATGACGACTAAAGACGACTCTGAAACCTTTAGTGACTTTTATGTCTTCTCCTTTTTCCTCTACTAAAGTGTTAGACACAATTAATTTAGTTTAATTTTAGTTTTTCAAACATTTTATTTTAAAGCAAATTTTTGTTAAATATTATTTATATCCATCTCTATAACTCGCTTATGCTTGGTCCTACAAGAAAAACGCAAATAACTATTTTGTTGGAAATTTTACCAGCTTTAATTTTGAAAGAAAGATAAAATTTGATAGGTGTAACGGTTTTCGAGACATAAGCAAAAAACTAATAAGAAAACTGTAACTGTTACTGAACAAAAATGTAATTCAGTTTTCAATGTTTGAGACGAAGACGAAAATGCAGCATTTAAAAACAACTCTGAAGACTTTGGTGACTTTTATGTCTTCTCCTTTTTCCTATACTAAAGTGTTAGACTCAATTAATTTAGTTTAATTTCGGTTTTTCAATCATTTTATTTTAAAGCAAATTTTTGTTAAATATTATTTATGTCCAACTCTATAACTCGTTTATGCTTGGTCCTACAAGAAAAATGTAAATAACTATTTTGATGGAAATTTTATCAGTTTTAATTTTGGATGAAAAATAAAATTTGATAGGAGTAACTGTTTTCGAGATATAAGCAAAAAACCAAAGTGAAAACTGTTACAGTTACTGAACAAAAATGTAATTCAGTTTTCAATATTTGAGACGAAGACGTAAATGCAGCATTAAAAACGACTCTGAAGACTTCAGCGACTTTTATGTCACCTCCTTTTTTTTCTAATAAAGTATTGGACCCAATAAATTAAGTGTATTTTAAATCACAAGACATTTTCTGTTAATGCACTTTTTTTTAAATATTAATAATTTTTAAACTTATATCTCGCTTATGGTTAGTTCTACACGAAAAATGCAAATAACTATTTTGTAGGAAATTTTATCAGCTTTAATTTTAGTAAAAAGATAAAAATTGATAGAAGTAACTGTTTTCGAGACATAAGCAAGAAACCAAATAACTGTTACCTTAATTAAGCGCTTGCATATAAGCAAACTTAGTACTATTAGTATTATTGTTATTAATGTTATTGTTATTAATATGACGACTAAAAACGACTCTCAGGACTTTGGTGACTATTATGTCTTCTCCTTTTTCCTCTACTAAAGTGTTAGTCTTAATTAATTTAGTTTAATTTCGGTTTTTTAAACATTTTATTTTAAAGCAAATTTTTGTTAAAGATTATTTATATCCAACTCTATAACTCGCTTATGGTTGATCCTACAAGAAAAATGCAAATAACTATTTTGTAGGAAATTTTATCAGCTTGAATTTTGAAAAGAAGATAAAAATTGATAGGAGTAATTGTTTTCGAGATATAAGCAAAAAACCAATAAGAAAGTTGTAACTGTTACTGAACAAAAATGTAATTCAGTTTTCAATGTTTGAGACAAAGACGAAAATGCAGCATTTAAAATCGACCCTGAAGACTTCAGTGATTTTTATGTCACCTCCTTTTTCTTCTAATAAAGTATTGGACCCATTAAATTAAGTGTATTTTAAATCACAAGACATTTTTTGTTAAAACACTTTTTTTTTAAATATTAATTATTTTTAAACTTACATCTCGCTTATGGTTAGTCCTACATGAAAAATGCAAATTACTATTTTGTAGAAAATTTTATCAGCTTTAATTTTAGTAAAAAGATAAAAATTAATAGGAGTAACTGTTTTCGAGATATAAGCAAGAAACAAAAAAACTGTTACCTTAATTAAGGGCTTGCATATAAGCAAATTTAGTACTAAAAACAACTCTGAAGACTTTGGTGACTTTTATGTCTTCTCCTTTTTCCTCTACTAAAGTGTTAGACCCAATTAATTTGGTTTAATATCGGTTTTTCAAACATTTTATTTTAAAGCAAATTTTTGTTAAAGATTATTTATATCCAACTCTATAACTCGCTTATGGTTGGTCCTACAAAAAAATGCAAATAACTATTTTGTAGGAAATTTTATCATGAAAAATGCAAAAAACTATTTTGTAGGAAATTTTATCAGCTTTAATTATAGTAAAAAGATAAAAATTGATAGGAGTAACTGTTTTCGAGATATAAGCAAGAAACCAAAAAACTGTCACCTTAATTAAGCGTTTGCATACAAGCAAATTTAGTACTATTAGTATTATTATTAATGTTATTGTTATTAGTATGACGATTAAAGACGACTCTGAAACCTTTAGTGACTTTTATGTCTTCTCCATTTCCTCTACTAAAGTGTTAGACACAATTAATTCAGTTTAATTTCAGTATTTCAAACATTTTATTTTAAAGCAAATTTTTGTTAAATATTATTTATATCCATCTTTATAACTCGCTTATACTTGGTCCTACAAGAAAAATGCAAATAACTATTTTGTAGGAAATTTTATCAGCTTTAATTTTAGTAAAAAGATTAAAATTAATAGGAGGAACTGTTTTCGAGATATAAGCAAGAAACCAAAAAACTGTCACCTTAATTAAGCGTTTGCATACAAGCAAATTAAGTACTATTAGTATTATTATTATTAAGGTTATTGTTATTAGTATGACAATTAAAGACGACTCTGAAACCTTTAGTGACTTTTATGTCTTCTCCTTTTTCCTCTACTAAAGTGTTAAACACAATTTATTTAGTTTAATTTCAGTATTTCAAACATTTTATTTTAAAGCAAATTTTTGTTAAATATTATTTATATCCAACTCTATAACTCGCTTATGGTTGGTCTTACAAAAGAAATGCAAATAACTATTTTGTAGGAAATTTTATTAGCTTTAATTTTGAAGGATAGATAAAAATGGATAGGAGTAATTGTTTTCGAGATATAAGCAAATAACCAAAGTGAAAACTGTTACAGTTACTGAACAAAAATGTAATTCAGTTTTCAATGTTTGAGACGAAGACGAAAATGCATCATTTAAAAACGACTCTGAAGACTTCAGTGACTTTTATGTCACCTCCTTTTTCTTCTAATAAAGTATTGGACCCAATAAATTAAGTGTACTTTAAATCACAAGACATTTTCTGTTAATGCACTTTTTTTTTAAATATTAATTATTTTCAAACTTATATCACGCTTATGGTTAGTCCTACATAAAAAATGCAAATAACTATTTTGTAGGAAATTTTATCAGCTTTAATTTTAGTAAAAAGATAAAAATTGATAGAAGTAACTGTTTTCGAAATATAAGCAAGAAACTGTTACCTTAATTAAGCGCTTGCATATAAGCAAATTTAGTAATATTAGTATTATTATTATTAATGTTATTGTTATTAATATGACGACTAAAAACGACTTTCAAGACTTTGGTGACTTTTATGTCTTCTCCTTTTTCCTCTACTAAAGTGTTAGTCTTAATTAATTTAGTTTAATTTCGGTTTTTTAAACATTTTATTTTAAAGCAAATTTTTGTTAAAGATTATTTATATCCAACTCTATAACGCGCTTATGGTTGGTCCTACAAGAAAAATGCAAATAACTATTTTGTAGAAAATTTTATCGGCTTGAATTTTGAAAAAAAGATAAAAATTAATATGAGTAACTGTTTTGGAGATATAAGCAAAAAACCAATAAGAAAACTGTAACTGTTACTGAACAAAAACGTAATTCAGTTTTCAATGTTTGAGACAAAGACGAAAATGCAGCATTTAAAATCGACTCTGAAGACTTCAGTGACTTTTATGTCACCTCCTTTTTCTTCTAATAATGTATTGGACCCATTAAGTTAAATGTATTTTAAATCACAATACATTTTCTGTTAGAGCACTTTTTTTTTAAATATTAATTATTTTTAAACTTACATCTCGCTTATGGTTAGTCCTACAAGAAAAATGCAAATTACAATTTTGTAGGAAATTTTATCAGCTTTAATTTTGAAAAAAAGATAAAAATTGATAGGAGTAACTGTTTTCGAGATATAAGCAAAAAACCAATAAAAAAACTGTAACTGTTACTGAACAAAAATGTAATTCAGTTTTCAATGTTTGAGACGAAGACGAAAATGCAGCATTTAAAATCGACTCTGAAGACTTCAGTGATTTATATGTCAGCTCCTTTTTCTTCTAATAAAGTATTGGACCTAATAAATTAAGTGTATTTTAAATCACTAAATATTTTCTGTTAAAGCACTTTTTTTTAAATATTAATTATTTTCAAACTTATATCTCGCTTATGGTTGGTCCTACAAGAAAAATGCAAATAACTATTTTGTAGGAAATTTTATCAGCTTTAATTTTGAAAAAAAGATAAAAATTGATAGGAGTAACTGTTTTCGAGATATAAGCAAAAAACCAATAAAAAAACTGTAACTGTTACTGAACAAAAATGTAATTCAGTTTTCAATGTTTGAGACGAAGACGAAAATGCAGCATTTAAAATCGACTCTGAAGACTTCAGTGACTTATATGTCACCTCCTTTTTTTTCTAATAAAGTATTGGACCTAATAAATTAAGTGTATTTTAAATCACAAAATATTTTTTGTTAAAGCACTTTTTTTTTAAATATTAATTATTTTCAAACTTATATCTCGCTTATGGTTTGTCCTACATGAAAAATGCAAATAATTATTTTGTAGGAAATTTTATCAGCTTTAATTTTAGTAAAAAGATAAAAATTGATAGGAGTAACTGTTTTCGAGATATAAGCAAGAAACTGTTGCCTTAATTAAGCGCTTGCATATAAGCAAATTTAGTACTATTAGTATTATTATTATTAATGTTATTGTTATTAATATGACGACTAAAAACGACTCTCAAGACTTTGGTGACTTTTATGTCTTCTCCTTTTTCCTCCACTAAAGTGTTAGTCTTAATTAATTTAGTTTAATTTTAGTTTTTCAAACATTTTATTTTAATGCAAATTTTTGTTAAATATTATTTATATCCATCTCTATAACTCGCTTATGCTTGGTCCTACAAGAAAAATGCAAATAACTATTTTGTTGGAAATTTTACCAGCTTTAATTTTGAAAAAAAGATAAAATTTGATAGGTGTAACGGTTTTCGAGACATAAGCAAAAAACCAATAAGAAAACTGTAACTGTTACTGAACAAAAATGTAATTCAGTTTTCAATGTTTGAGACAAAGACGAAAATGCAGCATTTAAAAACGACACTGAAGACTTTGGTGACTTTTATGTCTTCTTCTTTTTCCTATACTAAAGTGTTAGACTCAATTAATTTAGTTTAATTTCGGTTTTTCAAACATTTTATTTTAAAGCAAATTTTTGTTAAATATTATTTATGTCCAACTCTATAACTCGTTTATGCTTGGTCCTACAAGAAAAATGTAAATAACTATTTTGATGGAAATTTTATCAGCTTTAATTTTGGATGAAAAATAAAAATTGATAGAAGTAACTGTTTTCGAGACATAAGCAAGAAACCAAATAACTGTTACCTTAATTAAGCGCTTGCATATAAGCAAACTTAGTACTATTAGTATTATTATTATTAATGTTATTGTTATTAATATGACGACTAAAAACGACTCTCAGGACTTTGGTGACTATTATGTCTTCTCCTTTTTCCTCTACTAAAGTGTTAATCTTAATTAATTTAGTTTAATTTCGGTTTTTCAAACATTTTATTTTAAAGCAAATTTTTGTTAGAGATTATTTATATCCAACTCTATAACTCGCTTATGGTTGGTCCTACAAGAAAAATGCAAATAACTATTTTGTAGGAAATTTTATCAGCTTTGGTGTATTTTACGTCTCCTCCTTTTTCCTCTACTAAAGCGTTAGACCCAATTAATTTATATAGAGTTGGATATAAATAATCATTAACAAAAATTTGCTTTAAAATAAAATGTATGAAAAACTGAAATTAAACTAAATTAATTGGGTCTAACATTTTAGTAGAGGAAAAAGGAGGAGACATAAAAGTCACTAAAGTCTTAGAGTTGTCTTTAGTCGTCACATTAATAACAATAACATTTATAATAACAATACTAGTAGTACTAAATTTGCTTATATGCAAGCGCTTATTTAAGGTAACAATTTTTTTGGTTTTTTGCTTATATCTCGAAAACATTTACTCCAAACAATTTTTATTTTTTACTAAAATTAAAGCTGAAAAAATTTCCTACAAATCGTTATTTGCATTTTTCATGTAGGACTAATTATAGCGAAATATAAGTTTGAAAATAATTATTAATTAAAAAAAATGTGCTTTAACAGAAAATGTCTTGTGATTTAAAATACACTTAATTTATTGGGACCAACACTTTATCAGAAGAAAAAGGAGAAGACATAAAAGTCACTGAAGCCTTCAGAGTCGTTATTAAATTCTGCATTTTCGTCTTCGTCTCAAACATTGAAAACTGAATTACATTTTTGTTCAGTAACAGTTACAGTTTTCTTATTGGTTTTTTGCTTATATCTCGAAAACAGTTACTCCTATCAATTTTTATCAACTTTTCAAAATTCAAGCTGATAAAATTTCCTACATAAATAGTTATTTGCATTTTTCTTGTAGGACCAACCATAAGCGAGTTATAGAGTTGGATATAAATAATCTTTAACAAAAATTTGCTTTAAAATAAAATGTTTGAAAAACCGAAATTAAACTAAATTAATTAAGACTAACACTTTAGTAGAGGAAAAAAGAGAAGACATAAAAGTCACCAAAGTCTTGAGAGTCGTTTTTAGTCGTCATATTAATAACAATAACATAAATAATAATAATACTAATATTACTAAATTTGCTTATATGCAAGCGCTTAATTAAGGTAACAGTTTCTTGCTTATATTTCGAAAACAGTTACTCCTATCAATTTTTATCTTTTTACCAAAATTAAAGCTGATAAAATTTCCTACAAAATAGTTATTTGCATTTCTTTTGTAAGACCAACCATAAGCGAGTTATAGAGTTGGATATAAATAATATTTAACAAAAATTTGCTTTAAAATAAAATGTTTGAAATACTGAAATTAAACTAAATAAATTGTGTTTAACACTTTAGTAGAGGAAAAAGGAGAAGACATAAAAGTCACTAAAGGTTTCAGAGTCGTCTTTAATTGTCATACTAATAACAATAACTTTAATAATAATAATACTAATAGTACTTAATTTGCTTGTATGCAAACGCTTAATTAAGGTGACAGTTTTTTGGTTTCTTGCTTATATCTCGAAAACAGTTACTCCTATTAATTTTTATCTTTTTACTAAAATTAAAGCTGATAAAATTTCCTACAAAATAGTTTTTTGCATTTTTCATGTAGGACTAACCATAAGCGAGATATAAGTTCGAAAATAATCAATATTTAAAAAAAAAGTGCTTTAACAAAAAATGTCTTGTGATTTAAAATACACTTAATTTATTGGGTCCAATACTTTATTAGAAGAAAAAGGAGGTGATTTAAAAGTCACTGAAGTCTTCAGAGTCGTTTTTAAATGCTGCATTTTCGTCTACGTCTCAATCATCGATAACTGAATTACATTTTTGTTCAGTAACTGTTACAGTTTTCACTTTGGTTTTTTGCTTATATCTCGAAAACAGTTACTCTTATAAATTTTTATCTTTCCTTTAAAAATAAAGCTGATAAAATTTCCTACAAAATAGTTATTTGCATTTTTTTGTAGGACCAACCATAAGCGAGTTATAGAGTTGGATATAAATAATCTTTAACAAAAATTTGCTTTAAAATAAAATGTTTGAAAAAAACCGATATTAAACTAAATTAATTGGGTCTAACACTTTAGTAGAGGAAAAAGGAGAAGACATAAAAGTCACTAAAGTCTTCCGAGTTGTTTTTAGTACTAAATTTGCTTATATGCAAGCGCTTAATTAAGGTAACAGTTTTTTGGTTTCTTGCTTATATCTCGAAAACAGTTACTCCTATCAATTTTTATATTTCTTTCAAAATTAAAGCTGATAAAATTTCCAACAAAATAGTTATTTGCATTTCTCTTGTAGGACCAAGCATAAGCGAGTTATAGAGATGGATATAAATAATATTTAACAAAAATTTGCATTAAAATAAAATGTTTGAAAATCTGAAATTAAACTAATTTAATTGTGTCTAACACTTTAGTAGAGGAAAAAGAAAAAGACATAAAAGTCACTAAAGGTTTCAGAGTCGTCTTTAGTCGTCATATTAATAACAATAACATTAATAATAATAATACTAATAGTACTAAATTTGCTTATATGCAAACGCTTAACTAAGGTAACAGATTTTTGGTTTCTTGCTTATATCTCGAAAACAGTTACTCCTATCAATTTTTAGCTTTTTATTGAAATTAAAGCTGATAAAATTTCCTACAAAATAGTTATTTGCATTTTTCTTGTAGGACCAACCATAAGCGAGTTATAGAGTTGGATATAAATAATCTTTAACAAAAATTTGCTTTAAAATAAAATGTTTGAAAAACCGAAATTAAACTAAATTAATTGAGTCTAACACTTTAGTATAGGAAAAAGGAGAAGACATAAAGGTCACCAAAATCTTCAGAGTCGTTTTTAGTCGTCATATTAATAACCATAACATTAATAATAATAGTACTAATAGTACTAAATTTGCTTATATGCAAGCGCTTAATTAAGGTAACAGTTTTTTGGTTTCTTGCTTATATCTCAAAAACAGATACTCCTATCAATTTTTATCTTTTTACTAAAGTTAAAGCTGATAAAATTTCCTACAAAATAGTTATTTGCATTTTTCATGTAGGACTAACCATAAGCGAGATATAAGTTTGAAAATAATTAATATTTAAAAAAAAGTGCTTTAACAGAAAATGTCTTGTGATTTAAAATACACTTAATTTATTGGGTCCAATACTTTATTAGAAAAAAAAGGAGGTGACATAAAAGTCACTGAAGTCTTCAGAGTCGTTTTTAAATGCTGCATTTTCGTCGTCGTCTCAAACATTGAAAACTGAATTACATTTTTGTTCAGTAACAGTTACAGTTTTCTTATTGGTTTTTTGCTTATATCTCGAAAACAGTTACTTCTATCAAATATTATCTTTCTTCCAAAATTAAAGCTGATAAAATTTCCAACAAAATAGTTATTTACATTTTTTTGTAGGACCAAGCATAAACGAGTTATAGAGTTGGACATAAATAATATTTAACAAAAATTTGCTTTAAAATAAAATGCTTGAAAAACCGGAATTAAACTAAATTAATTGTGTCTAACACTTTAGTAGAGGAAAAAGGAGAAGACATAAAAGTCACTAAATGTTTCAGAGTCGTCTTTAGTCGTCATATTCATAACAATAACATTAATAATAATAATACTAATAGTACTAAATTTGCTTATATGCAAACGCTTAATTAAGGTAACAGTTTTTTGATTTCTTGCTTATATCTCGAAAACAGTTACCCCTATCAATTTTTATCTTGTTTCAAAATTAAAGCTGATAAAATTTCCTACATAATAGTTATTTGCATTTTTTTGTAGGACCAACCATAAGCGAGTTATAGAGTTGGATATAAATAATCTTTAACAAAAATTTGTTTTAAAATAAAATGTTTGAAAAACCGATATTAAACCAAATTAATTGGGTCTAACACTTTAGTAGAGGAAAAAGGAAAAGACATAAAAGTCACCAAAGTCTTCAGAGTTGTTTTTAGTACTAAATTTGCTTATATGCAAGCGCTTAATTAAGGTAACAGTTTTTTGGTTTCTTGCTTATATCTCGAAAACAGTTACTCCTATTAATTTTTATCTTTTTACTAAAATTAAAGCTGATAAAATTTCCTACAAAATAGTAATTTGCATTTTTTATGTAGGACTAACCATAAGCGAGATGTAAGTTTGAAACTAATTAATATTTAAAAAAAAAGTGCTTTAACAGAAAATGTCTTGTGATTTAAAATACACTTAATTTAATGGGTCCAATACTTTATTAGAAGAAAAAGGAGGTGACATAAAAGTCACTGAAGTTTTCAGAGTCGATTTTAAATGCTGCATTTTCGTCTTTGACTCAAACATTGAAAACTGAATTACATTTTTGTTCAGTAACAGTTACAATTTTCTTATTGGTTTTTTGCTTATATCTCGAAAACAGTTACTCCTATCAATTTTTATCTTCTTTTCAAAATTCAAGCTGATAAAATTTCCTACAAAATAGTTATTTGCATTTTTCTTGTAGAACCAACCATAAGCGAGTTATAGAGTTGGATATAAATAATCTTTAACAAAAATTTGCTTTAAAATAAAATGTTTGAAAAACCGAAATTAAACTAAATTAATTAAGACTAACACTTTAGTAGAGGAAAAAGGAGAAGACATAAAAGTCACCAAAGTCTTGAGAGTCGTTTTTAGTCGTCAAATTAATAACAATAACATTAATAATAATAATACTAATATTACTAAATTTGCTTATATGCAAGCGCTTAATTAAGGTAACAGTTTCTTGCTTATATTCCGAAAACAGTTACTCCTATCAATTTTTATCTTTTTACTAAAATTAAAGCTGATAAAATTTCCTACAAAATAGTTATTTGCATTTTTTATGTAGGACTAACAATAAGCGAGATATAAGTTTGAAAATAATCAATATTTAAAAAAAAAGTGCTTTAACAGAAAATGTCTTGTGATTTAAAATACACTTAATTTATTGGATCCAATACTTTATTAGAAGAAAAAGGAGGTGACTTAAAAGTCACTGAAGTCTTCAGAGTCGATTTTAAGTGCTTCATTTTCGTCTACGTCTCAAACATTGAAAACTGAATTACATTTTTGTTCAGTAACTGTTACAGTTTTCACTTTGGTTCTTTGCTTATATTTCGAGAACAGTTACTCCTATGAATATTTATCTTTCTTTCAAAATTAAAGCTGATAAAATTTCCTACAAAATAGTTTTATGCATTTTTTTTGTAGGACCAACCATAAGCGAGTTATAGAGTTGGATATAAATAATCTTTAACAAAAATTTGCTTTAAAATAAAATGTTTGAAAAACCGAAATTAAACTAAATTAATTGGGTCTAACACTTTAGTAGAGGAAAAAGGAAGAGACGTAAAAGTCACCAAAGTCTTCAGAGTCGTTTTTAATCGTCATATTAATAATAATAACATTAATAATAATAATACTAATAGTACTAAACTTGCTTATATGCAAGCGCTTTATTAAGGTAACAGTTTTTTGGTTTCTTGCTTATATCTCGAAAACAGTTACTCCTATCAATTTTTATCTTTTTACTAAAATTAAAGCTGATAAAATTTCCTACAAAATAGTTATTTGCATTTTTCTTGTAGGACCAAGTATAAGCGAGTTATAAAGATGGATATAAATAATCTTTAACAAAAATTTGCTTTAAAATAAAATGTTTGAAAAACCGAAATTAAACTAAATTAATTGGGGGTAACACTTTAGTAGAGGAAAAAGGAGGAGACGTAAAAGTCACCAAAGTCTTCAGAGTCGTTTTTAATCGTCATACTAATAACAATAACATTAATAATAAATAATAATACTAATAGTACTAAATTTGCTTGTATGCAAACGCTTAATTAAGGTGACAGTTTTTTGGTTTCTTGCTTATATCTCGAAAACAGTTACTCCTATCAATTTTTATCTTTTTACTAAAATTAAAGCTCATAAAATTTCCTACAAAATAGTTATTTGCATTTTTCTTGTAGGACCAAGTATAAGCGAGTTATAAAGATGGATATAAATAATATAACACAAAATAAGCTTTATTTTTGCTTAGAAAACTAAGCTTACTTTTATTACTACTATTATTATTATTTTTATTATTATTATTATTATTACTATTATTTTTATTATTATTATTACTATTATTATTATTATTATTATTATTATTATTATTAAAAACCGATAATAACTTTTGTATAGTAAATGTTTTTATACCAGTTTTAAAATGAGTTATTAATTTTATTCAATTTCTTGCCTAAAAACACATCACAGATGATCTCTTGCATAGAAATGAGAAAACGCTCATATAACACAAAATAAGCTTCATTTTTCCTTATTAAAAGTATTATTATTATTATTATTATTATTATTACTATTATTATTATTATTATTATTATTATTATTATTATTATTATTATTATTATTATTATTATTACTATTATTTTTATTATTATTATTATTATTATTATTGTTATTATTATTAATATTAAAAACTTATATTAAACAGATAGAAAACGTCGTATTCTGACACAAAAAAACGAATTACGTTATAGACTTGACGAGAACGGCGTATCTCGGACTCTTATAGGACTCTTATAAAGTCAAAAAGTATCAGTTTAGATTAAAACAAATTATTTTTGTTGACTCTCAGTCTGAATTGTTCATTAGTTCAAACAAAAACGGCTTATTTTAGACGATCTTTAGCTTTGAACAAGAAAACTTACATCGAACAGACTAAAAACGTATTAATCTGGCATAAAAGAGCAATTTATGTATCACTTTGGATAAAGGCAGCTAATCCTATTCGTTTCATTGCTTAAAATAGACAAAATTGTTAATAAATCTAACAAAAACGCTGTATTCTAGCACCAAATACTAATTGCATTATAGTTTCGACGAGAATAGCTTATTTGGAATGATTCTATGCTTCCAAACGAGTAAATTTTTATTAAACATAAAGACATTTTATATTGCAGTTTGTATTAAAACAAAATATTTTCGTTGATCCTTTGTTAGAAGCAGCAAACCTAACATTTAAGAATCTGAAAATTTTGTATTCGGACACAAACCACCGAATTTTGTATCAGTTTAGACAAAAACGGTTGATTTTCGACAATCTTTTGCTTTGAACAAGAAAACTTATATCAATCTGACTAAAAACGTCTTAATTTAGCACAAAACAAAAGATTTGCTTTATAGTCTTAACGAGAGCTGTTAATTTTAAACGGTTCTATGCTTTGAAACGAGTAAACTTTGACTGAACAGAGGAAAAACATCTTATTTCGCCTTTTAAAAACGATTCATGCCACAGTTTGGATAAAAACCAATTATTTTCGTTAATTCATTGTTACAAACAAGAAACCTTACATCAAAGTAACTGAAAACCCCTTTATTCAGACACAGAAATTCGAATTACGTTTCGGTCTGGACAAAAACTGCTTACTTTAAACGTTCCTTTGTTTTAAATACAAAAACTTACATTAAAAGGATTAAAAACGTCTTATTCTGGCTGAAAACTGCAAATTATATATTATTACTCTAGATAAAAGCAATTTATCCTGATTACTCCTTTACTTAGAATAGAGTAAACTTGTATAAAACTTAATGAAAACTGTAAATTTCGTCCCAAAGAAATAAATTACGTTATAGTTTTGACCAGCACTGTTTATTTCAAACGATTTTATGATTCGAAACTAATGAACTTTTATGGGGCAGATGCAAAACCACATATTACCATATAAAGCGTTGTTTTAAAGCAAATTATTGCCTTTTGCAACAAGAAATTTCACGTCAAAGAAACTGAAAACTTCGTATCCATGCACAAATATCGAATTACGTATCAGTTTAGGCAAATACAGCTTATTTTAAACGATTCCTTGCTATAAACAAAAAAAATTTTATCAAACATATTGAAAACGTCTTATTCTCGAAAATAAGAGCAAATTATGTATCAGCTTTAACAAAAGCGGATTACTCTGTTTGATTCTATGCTTAGAGTAGAGTAAACTACTATAAAACGTAATGAAAACTCTATATTCAAGCTCAAAAGAACAAATTAGGTTATAGTTTTGACAAAAAAAAATTATTTCGGACGATTACATACTTCGAAGTAAGCAAACTTTAATTGAACAAGTGCAAAAGCTAATACTTTGCTTTAAAATAACGATTTATGTGGTAATATGGTATTTTGCATCTGTCCTATAAAAGTTTACTCGTTTCGCTCCATTGAATCATTCGAAATAAATTATTTTGACACAACAACAACGAAAATAATTTGTTTTTGTTTAAACTGTAACATGTCGTTTTTATAAAACGAACTAAGACGTTTGGCATCTGTTTAGTGAAAGTTTTCTCGTTTGGGGGCATAAAATCGTTTGAAATTAACAGTTCTGGTCAAACCTATAACGTAAATTATTTCTTTGAGACGAAATTTAAAGTTT